>NC_052147.1:181733534-182026119 GCF_902713615.1 Scyliorhinus canicula
ACATTTAACTGTGCATGTGCAAAATTGTTGTCCGTTTCAAAGCAACAGCGCTGAAGACCTACAATTTTACTGTCAGTATAAGTGCACAATCTGGGCCTATGTCGACACTTTCCAACATATGCTGAAGTCGATTTACCAGACGCCGCAGAGGACCCAGGTTCAATCCCAGCCCGGTCACTGGCTGTGTGGAGATTGCACATTCTCCCCGTATCTGCGAGGGTCTCACCCTCGCAACCCAAAAAAGATGTGCAGGGTATGTAAGTTGGCCACCCTAAAATACCCCTTAATTGGAAAAAGAAATTGGGTACTTCAATTTTATTTTGAAAAAATCTTCAGATTTACCAGGAATATATCAGGAATAAATGATATGAAGAGTCCTGAGATAGTGAACCTATTTTCACATGAGCAGAGACTTTAAAAAAAAAAAATTTTTTAAGTCAGGAAGGAATTTGATAGGATAAATTGGGAAAGGCCATCTTGCCTGAAGAAAGTTGTGAATGGTTATCAAAAGAGTGAAGAGGAGTAGAACAAAGCTCACCAAGACCATTGTTAACAAAAAGCTTTGCATCTTTAATACAGATTCAGGATGAAAATAAGTCCATCAATGGTCTTTTGTTTAGTTTGTAGATACAATGCACTTTCCTCCTGTAAGCTTCTCATCTGCTGCTGTTTTTCTGCAGTTATTTGTCAAGGAGATCTTTGGATCCCAGTTTCTCCAGCGGCTCTCGTCATCAGTTGCCTTTCCATTCTGCACTCCATTTTGATTGCTCTCTGCACAGAGAATTATCAAATTTATTCTGAGGCAGTTCATAAATTTATTCTTAAATTCTTCACATTCACCCAGATGGTTCAGGGGAAAGGAGCTCTTGTCCATGAATTTCCGCTCCCAAGTTTCAGCCCCATGCCATCGACATCCTGCTGCAGCTTCCAATGATGTCAGGAAAGAGCATTTGAAGTGGAGGAACTTATGCAAGTAATGAGAAGACAGTTGGGCAACAAGGTCAATTTTGGATTGCACAAACAAATAGCTGGAAGAAACACAAGGTGCTGAATACTTCATTCACGTAGCAAATTCTACTGTTAATATATTTTCAAATTATCAGTAATTTTTAATAAAACATGTGCCTGGAGTGTCAATTGCTCCTAATAAATCCATAGTCAAAAGAAAATTACTCATACAAACTTGCTCAATCTGGAATTAAAATATTTGACCAGCAATAAATGGCAACTTGCACTGTAGAGAAATTACCAAACTCCAATAAGCTCAACGAGCTCAACTACTCTGCTTCCCAATTTGCACAAACTGTGCTGTGTAATTAGGAAGCTAACATGACCCAGGTTTTCAGTAATAAATGATAGAGTAAATTTGACATGAATTTCTGGTATCCACAAATGCACAGTTAAACACAAACCAGAAGTCGCTCTGTAAGAGATACTCTGCTTCTCCACATGATGCATCATTGCAGTCCTTACCAATAAAGCCAACAGTGACATTACTGAATGACATGAACCAGTTGAAGGTGCCCAATAGTTCTGCACCAAAAACAGTTAATGGTGGGTTGGTGCAATCAGGAGCAAGTGAGTCATAGATGTTTACAACATGGAAACAAGCCCTTCGGCCCAGCTTGTCCATGCCGCCCAGTTTCTATCACTAAGCTAGTCTCACTTGCCCGCATTTGGCCCATATCCCTCTATACCCACCCTGCCCATGTAACGGTCGAACTGTGTTTCTAAAGGAAAAATTGTACCCACCTCTACCACTGCCTCTGGCAGCCCGATCCAGAGCTCACCACCCTGTGAGAAGACATTTCCCCTCTGGTCTCTTTTGTATCTCTCCCCTCTCACCTTAAGCCTATGCCATCTAGTACTAGACTCCTCTACCTTTGGGAAAAGATGTTGACGAACAACGTTATCTATGCTTCTCATTATTTTATAGACTCTATCAGATCACACCTAAGCCTCCTATGCTCCAGGGAAAAACGTCCCAGCCTATCCAGTCTCTGCTTATAGCTCAGACCATATAGAGTCCTGGTAGCATCCTCATAAATCTCTTCTGCACTCTTTCTGGTTTAACAATATCCTTCCTATAATTGGGTGACCAGAACTGAACACAGTATCCCATGTATGGTCTTAGCAGTGTCTTGAGAACTTCAACAAGATATCCCAACTCCTGTATTCAATACTCTGACCAATAAAACCCAGCATGCTGAATGCCTTCTTCACCACCCTGTCCAGTTGCGACTCCACTTTCAAGGAGCTATGAACCTGCACCCCTAGATCTCTTTGTTCTGTAACTCTCCCCACCATTAACTGAGTAGGTCCTACCTGATTTGATCTGCCAAAATGCATCAGTTCACATTTATCCAAATTAAACTCCAGCTGCCATTCATCAGCCCATTGGCCCAATGTCAAGATCCTGTTGTAATCTTGTATAACCTTCTTCACTATCCACTGTGCCACCAATCTTGGGGTCATCTGCAAACTTACTAACCATGCCTCCTACAACCTCATCCAAATCATTAACATATATAACAAATAACAGTGGACCCAGCACCGATCCCTCAGCACACCGCTGACCAACGGCCTCCAGTTTGAAAAACAACCCTCCACAACAACCCTTTGGCTTTGGTCACCATGCCAAGTTTGTATCCAATTGGATTACCTCGTCCTGGATTTTGAGAGATTTAACCTTTTGCAATAACCTACTATTCAGTACCTTGTCAAAGACCTCGCTGAAGTGCAACGTCTTGGTTACCCCTTCAAAAAACATCAAATTCGTAAGACATGACTTTCCCTAATTAGCCCTTGCCTGTCTAAATGCCTGTAGATCCTATCCCTCAGAATACCGTCTAACAATTTACCCACTACAGAAGTATGGCTAACTGGTCTGTAGTTCCCAGGCTTATCCCTACAGCCACAGGAGAGGTGCCTGAAGATTGGAGGGTAACAAATGTTGTGCCCATGTTTACCCATGATTCAAATATCTCAGCTAGGGGGCCAGCAATTTCCTCCTTAGCATCCCACAATATCCTGGGATACATTAGATCAGTCCCAGGAATTTATCTTTCTTGATGCTCTTTAATATCTCCAGCATCTCCTTCTCTGTAATATGTACACTCCAAGACAATTTCCCTAACATGTGTCTTTCTCAACAGTAAACACTGGAGAAATATTAATTTAGGACCTCACCCATCCCTTGTGGATATGCACATAGATTACCTTGTTTATCCTCAAGAGGCACTCCCCTAACCTATTTATCTGTAAAAGCTCTTTTGACTTTCCTTTGCCTTATCTGCCAAGACAATCTCATGTCCCCTTTTTGCCCTCCTGATTTCTCTCTCAACTCTACTCCAACAAGATCTATACTCTTCATGTGATCCACTTGATCCCAGCTGCCTATGCAAGTCATATGCCTCCTTCTTCCTTTTGACCATGGCCTCAATATCATTTGGCAGCCTATAGTACAGTCCTATCAAAGCGATCTTTCACAACCGTTATACATGACGTTATTAACTGCTAAAAATTGCTTTGGGCACAAAAATATTTATCTTCTAAAATAAGAATGGAGTTTCATTCTCCAAGAAAAAATATTACTCCCTTAATACCAGCTTAATTTTCTTTCGACACTATTTAATTTATAAAGTCCTGCCTTATATTTTGCGCAGTCAGGATTTTCAATCTGGTTGGCTAAAGAGCCTTGCCTCATTCTGCTGGTAGGTGTCTAATTTTGGGTAATAACTAAAATGTTGCTGATCTGATGTGGTTCAAATCACTGTGGGCAGCTGTCAGCAAGGCAACCAAAATACATCATTCCTTCACAGCTGACCACAAAAGTGAGGTTATTATTAAAAGGAAGAACGAAATATGTGGCAGAAGGAGCATAATGTGGGAAAATGTGAACTTGTCATCTTTGCCAGAAATAATAAAAAATAAGTTATGTTCTTTAAATGGGGAGAGACTGCAGAACTGGAGATAGACAGATCTGGGTGTCCTGGTCCATGAACAGTACATGATTAGGAAGGTAAATGGAATGTCATCACTGACTGCAACGAGAATAGAATATAAAAGTGGAATGTTTTCCTACAGTTCGATAGGTATAGGTCAGATCACACCATTTAGTTTTGTTGTAGCAGGTCTCAGTGTCAGTCTGTGGCATTCACATAGGAGCCATCAGCCACAACCACAGAGAATAACTCCCGTTGCCAGGAGCCAACCCCTCACCTGTGGGTGTGCCTCAGAGAGGTCAGGTACCATAGAGTGTGCCAGGATGAAGGCATCGTACACACTGCCCAGTCAGTCATCGGGTGCAGATGTGCAGCTGATGGTCACACACCAGCTGCAAGTTCATAGAGTGGAACCGCTTTCAGGTTCTGAAGACGGGGCTTCCATGAGGTGTGCTCATTGGGTATGACGCATTCCATTGATCAACGCTAGACCCGGGGCAACTCTACAAACCCCGCTACCTGGTCATCCTGGTGGGCTCGGTCCACATTAAGTGGATGTATTGTCCAGACTGGTCATGTATGGCCTCAGTGACAGCATGGATGCACCTGTGCATGCACCAAGTTCAGAGTTTTGGATTTGTTTTATTATCATGTGTATCGAGGAAGTGAAAAGTATTGTTCTGCGTACAGTCCAGACAGATCATTCCATACATGAAATAAACATAGGGTATACATAAATAAACAATGTATACACATACAGGCATCAGGTGAAGCATACAGGAGTGCAGTACTATTCAGTAAGAGCAGATTTTTGAAGAGATCACAGTCCACAAGAGGATCATTCAGGAGTCTAGTAACAGCGGGGAAGAAGCTATTTTTGAACTGTTAGTGCGTGCTCTCACTCCTTTATATCTCCTGCCCGATGGAAGACGTTGGAAGAGTGAATAAGGAGGTTTAGAGGGGTCTTTGCTTACGATGCCAGCTTTCCCAAGGCAGTGGGAGGTCTAAACAGAGTCAATGGATGGGATGTGGATTATGTGATGGACTGGGCTATGTTCACGACTCTCTAGTTTCTTAAGAGTCTTGGGCCAGGCAGTTGCCATATCAGGCCGTGATGCAGCCAGATAGGATGCTTTCTATGGTGCATCTGTAAACATTGGTAATAGTCAATGTGGACATGCAGAATTTCCTTAGTTTCCTCAGGAAGTATGGGCACTGTTGTGTTTTCTTGGTCGTAGTGTTAACATGGGTGGACCAGGACAGATTGTTAGTGATGTGCACACTGAGGAATCTGAAGCTATCAATCATCTCCACCTCGGCCCCATTGATGCAGACAGGGTGCGACTTCGCTTCCTGAAGTCAATGACCAGGTTTTTAGTTTTGCTGACATTGGGAGAGATTGTTGGCGTTACACCACTCCACTAGGTTCACTATCTTCTTCCTGTACTCTGACTCATCGCTGTTCAAGATCTGACCCCTGCAGTCATGTCATCACCAAACTTTAGATGGAGTTGGAACCAAATTTTACCACACATAGTGCACATATAGGGAGTATAGTAGGGGGCCAGGTACAGAGCCTTGCACGACCCCAGTATTGAGGACTATCATGGAAGAGTTGTTGTTTATCCTTACTGATTGTGGTTGTTTATCCTTACTGATTGTGGTCTGTGGTCTATGGGTCAAGAAGTCAAGGATCCAGTTGCAGAGGGAGGAGCCAAGTCCTAGGTTTTGGAGCTTTGATTAACTTGTTTGGGATTATGGTGTTGAAGGCAGCTGTAGTCAGTGAATAAGAGTCTGATGTAGGGGTCCTTGTTGTTGAAATGCTCCAGGGATGAGAAGAGGCCAGAGAGATGGCGTCTGCTGTGGACCAGTTGTGGCAGTATGCAAATTAGTGGGTCAAGGCGTTCTGGGAGCATGGAGTCAATGCATCTCATGACCAACCTCTCGAAGTATTTCACAATAAATTGATTACTAGGCCACTAGACAGTAGTCGTTGAGGCACGTTGACTGGTTAATTCTTTGGCACCAATATGATGGTGGTATGATGATTCTGGACAGGTCCCCACTCGGCACCTGGAAGGACCCCATGGTGTAAATGTTCAGAGTGGCCATCATCTTGAATGCCACTGGGAGCGGGTGTCCTCCCACATAGCCTCACGGTACCAGGTGCATCATGATCTGGCAGATACGTCACACTGTCCCCCTGCTCAGCCAGAGTCTTCACGACATGCCTGGTCCAACCAATACACACAAGGCCTCAGGAGGTGCCTCCTTCCCAGCTCCTCGTCTGCCTGTTGGACAGCCAGCTCTCCATTCTCACCATTTGGCTCCTGTCCCTCTGTGGCAGGCTCCACCCAGAACAGCCTCAGTGCATTCCCAAGGGCTGTGGCGACCAGGACAACGGCCACCATTCCTGGTTGGATTCTGAAGTCTATTGTCCATATGGGGTGAAAGTCAAACATGTTAACATGGTGGATACCCTGTGCCAAACCAGGTCCAACAGGCTATACTGTGGCCCCACAGACCGTGCCCCTGCCATTCCCCTCCCCCTATCCCACCCTTGGCCTTTCCCCCTGGAACTTTGCACCCCTTTCCTCGTCAGTGCCAGGCGCTATGGAGGGCTCTGGCCCCCATCTCTGCTGGCTGGTGCTACCGGGGGGGATGGGGGGAGGTCTGACAGCCCATGGTCGAACCTCTGTATGTTCTACCTTTCCTCTCCCTAGTCAGCCACAGCATCCGTTTCAGACCACAAATGAAAGATGGCGTCAATAATTCCTACCAGTGGAAGCATCGCAGAAGCCCCAGAGAATACCGGTCAGGCCTGCTAATGATATGCAAATGGTGTGCGGAGTAGAATGCATTGACGCCACTGTCAAGGCACCAGAGCATGGCATTCGTTCCTACCGTCTTTCTCGATTCCAGCGTTGGCGGACGGAGAATCCTGCTCAAGGAGTCTCCAAACATTTAGAATGTCCGCATTGATTTAGTTATCACAGAATCAACTTTTGCTCATGCATATTTGCCCACATGACAAAGTTCTTATCAATACGTAAATCCTACTTCTCAGACGGCACAGTGGCGCAGTGGTTAGCACTGCTTCCTGTGGCACTGAGGACCTGGGTTCGATCCTGGCCCTGGGTCACTCACTGTCCTATGGAGTTTTCACATTCTCCCAGTGTCTGTGATGTGCAGGTTAGGTGGATTGGCCACACTAAATTCCCCCTTAATTTGAAACAAAAATAATTGGGTACTCTAAATTTATTTATTTTTAAAAGAAAAATTAAATAAATCCTGCTTCTCCCTGCTCCAGTGTATACAATGAATAATTCAAAATCTGTCTGAATCAGTTTTTGTACAACTAAGTTTTGTTCTCTCAAACGTTTTTCTTTTCAACCCTATAGACAAGAGAAATACACTTCAGAGCCGTATTCCAAACGTTTGTTACTTAAATAGCAAAGAGACTGCTACAACAGAAATACTTTGTAAATAGACTTCCATGTCCTAATTTACAGTCAATAAAATATGAACCATGAACAAATCTGCATTGGAGTATTTTTAAAGAACTACTTCTACCCTCCCATGAACACCATGTTCACATTCAACCCAATTCTGTCCAAAGTCACCATCCAGCATATCAAGTAACTTGTAAATGTTTCAAGTACTTGAGTAAATGACATCATCATTACTCAGAATTGCAATTGAAGAAATTATCCCATCTAATTTGCACTTTATGTATGCTCAATTGAAATGGAACCATTTACATAATATTTTAATATTCAATTAAACTTTCAACAAGGTGACTCGTCTAATGCGGTTTGACAATCACTAGAATTGTTCTCCTCCTTCTGCTGCATCCTTCCATTCATAGAATCATAGAATTTACAGTGCAGAAGGAGACAATTCAACCCAACTGCACCGGCCCTTGGAAAGAGCACCCCATTTAAGCTCACACCTCCACCCTATCCTGTAACCCAGTAACCCCACCTGACCTTTTTTGGACACCAAGAGCAATTTAGCATGGCCAATCCACCTAACTTGCACATCTTTGGACTATGGGAGGAAACCCACACAGACACAGGGAGAGCGTGCAGACTTCACACAGACTGTGACCCAAGCTGGGAATCGAACCTGGGACCCCGGAGCTGTGAAGCAACTGTGCTAACCACAGTGCTACCAGAAAACAACCAAGAAAATACAGGTCTCAAATATACACTCTTTAGATATGTTCAATCAGAACACAATTGCTTTAAAGATAATTATTTAAATAACAGAGTTGGGATTGCAAAGATATAAATGGCTTATTAAATCAGTGGAATCATGACTAATTTACTCATGTGCCTAGTATCACAATCTCATTATACTGAAATGATGCAATGAGTTCATCAAGTCTAATGTGAAGCAGCACTGATCATTTATTAATTACTTATTATGCTTATGAATAATGAAGTTCGAATCCTCCCTTTTTAACATCACACTATGAGCATCCATCATGCTTCATTCTTGGGGAAGGGTTTTTCCACAGTCATCTGAGATTATTCTTTATAATTACATTATGCATGTGAGATCAACCAGAGTCCAACCAGACTTTAGTTATGGTTTAGTGTGGTGAAAACAATATACTTCCATTTCACTAGATATATTTGTACTGATGTGCTGCACCAGCAGAATTCAGATGAAAGCAGCTAGTCCACTGGAAAAAGTACTCACTCAGTTGTGAGTCATATCCTCATACAACATAGAGAATATCAGATATTTAATTGTAGGCAGGAGCTGGATTTGAATAGCCATTTTAAAAAGGGAAGGTTTTCATTTAACTAGGGCTGCAAAAAGGTTAGACACTGATCATCCAGGAAATAGAACCTTTTTTTTTACATGGATGTCACACTTGAAATGACAGCGCTATATGCAACACGGGAGAGCCCATGATTACATTTGTTATTGTGCAGGGTGTGGCTTTTTACAGCTTAGACCAAAACCAAATCAATTTGGTTCCCGAACAAATATCCCTGCAACTGTGGTTTGTTTTACATTACAGCAAAACAAGTGAAGCATTTAAATTGAAGACTTTTATTCAGAATCTCCCCCAAACTTGAATACAGTAGCATGTCCTTCCAGATGCTGTTTCATTTTCATTATATGAACAATCTTTTGAGAACCAGACATAAATACTTTTTTTTAAATATGTACTAAAACATACTTTTCATTATAGGAGTAAGTTTTTATGCAGGATGAAAGCCCAGAAGACATAGGAGCAGAATTAGGCCATTCAGCCCATCGAGTCTGCTCCGCCATTCAATCATGGCTGATATGTTTCTCACCCCCATTCTCCTCAACCTCTGATCCCCTTATTAATGAAGGACCTACTTATCTCAGTCTTAAAAACACTGACTTGGCGTGCACAGCCTTCTGCGACACCGAGTTCCACAGATTCACTACCCTCTGGCTGAAGAAATTCCTCATCTGTTTTAAAAGGATCATCCTTTCAGTCTGAGGCTGTGGCCTTGGGTTCTAGTTTTTCCTACTAGTGAAAACATCCTCTCCACATCCACTCTATCTAGGCCTCTCAGAATTCTGTAATGAGAGTACAGATCCAAAGTCCTCAAACGCTCTTCATATGACAAGCTCTTCATTCCAGGCATCATTTTTGTGAACCTCCTCTGGACCCTTTCCAAGGCCAACACATCCTTTCTTGGATTCGGGGCCCAAAACTGCTCACAATATTCCAAATGGGGACTGAACGTCTGCACGTCCTCCCCGTGTGTGTGTGTGGGTTTCCTCCGGGTGCTCCGGTTTCCTCCCACAGTCCAAAGATGTGCGGGTTAGGTGGATTGGCCATGCTAAATTGCCCGTAGTATCCTAAAAGTAATGTTTGGGGGGGGGGGTTTGTTGGGTTACGGGTATAGGGTGGATTCGTGGGTTTCAGTAGGGTGATCATTGCTCGGCACAACATCGAAGGCCGAAGGGCCTGTTCTGTGCTGCACTGTTCTATGTTCTATGAACAGAGCCTTATATAGCCTCAGAAGTACATCCCTTATTTTGTACTCTATGGCCCTCTTGACATGAATGGTAACATTGCATTTGCATTCCTAACTGCCGAATGAACCTGCGCATTAGCTCATGAGAATCTTGAACTAGGACTCCTTTGTGCTTCTGATTTTTTGAGCCTTTTCTCATTTAGAAAATAGTCTATGCCTCCATTCTTCTTACTAAAGTACATAAACTTTTCCATATTGTATTCCATCTGCCACTTCTTTGCCCATTCTCCTAGCGTATCCAAGTGCTTCTGCAGCCTCCTGCTTCCTCAATATGTCGTTCTGCATTATCTTTGTATCATCTGCAAACTTAGTCTCAGTTCCTTCTTCCAGATCGTTGATGTATATTGTGAAACATTGTAGTCCCCACACTGACTAGAGTCACACCACTTGTCACTGGCTGCCATACTGAAAAAGACTTGCTAATTCCCACTCTCTGCCTTCTGCCAGTCAGCCAATCCTCTATCCATGCCTGTATATTATCCTTAACACCATGGGCTTTTAACTTTTTATACAGCACCTTGTCAAATGTCTTCTGGAAATCTAAATAGATAACCTCACATTTTTCCACATTGTATTCCATCTGCCACTTCTTTGCCCACGCTCCTAGCCTGTCCAAGTTCTCCTGCAGTCCCCCACTTCCTCAATAATATCTTCCTCTGCATATCTTTGTATCATCTGCAAACATAGCAACAGGCCCTCAGGGCGCGATTCTCCCGAGTCACGAAAACTCGGGAAGCTGGCGTCAAAAACGGGCGCGTTTGACGCCAGCCTCCGCCCCCCCGACCGGGAACCGATTCAGCTCCCCGGTCGGGGCTAGCATTGCGAGGCCGTGAACTCCGGCATCGCGGGCTTAACGATTTTCGTTAAGCCCGCTAGCCAGAGTTAGCGACGGCTGACGTGTCAGATGACGTCAGCCATGCATGCGCGGATTGGACGACTCCAACCCGCATATGCATGGATGATGCCATCGCGCTTGTGCGTGAAACCCGCGCATGCGCAGGCCGTTATGCCCCGCGGATGGATCCATCGGGGCGGCGGAGGGAGAAAGAGTGCGCGGGGTAAGTACCCGCTGCCCGCGATCGGTGCCCACCGATCGCGGGCCCATGGCACCCTTGGCACGGCCGTGGTACTGCCGTGCCAATCGGTGCCATGGTTCCCCAGATCACGACTTTACGGCCGTTTTTCCGAACGGTCAGACCGGGTGTGTTTTACGTTCATAAAAACGGCCGTAAAGGCCTTAGAAATCGGCCCTTCGGCCAGGGGTGAATAGTTGCTCGCCGTAAGAAAACGGCGGGCAGCAATTCATGTCGGGGGCGGGCGTGGGGGGGGGAAGAGAATAGCGGGAGGGCGTCGGGCCAGCGTGTCCGTAAAAATGTACGCCGCCCGCTATTCTCCGAATTTTCGTGAGCATGGAGAATTGCGCCCTCAGTTCCTTCCTCCAGATTGTTGATATATATTGTGAAACATTGTGGTCCCAACTCTGACCAATCACACCATTAGTCACTGGCTGCCATCCTGAAAAAGATCCCTTTATCATCACGCTCTGCCTTCTGCCAGTCAGCCAATTATCGATCCATGCCAGTATCTTATCCTTAACACCATGGGCTTTTAACTTTTTAAATAGCCTGCTATACAGCACCTTGTCAAATGTCTTCTGGAAATCTAAATAGATAACCTCACATTTTTCCACATTGTATTCCATTTGCCACTTCTTTGCCCACTCTTGGCCTTGGCCCCCATTCATTTGGTTCCTGAAACCACAAGCACTTGTAGATACCTAAAGCTGTTCCCTGGCGGCAATTTATATTTGTCCTCCAATGCCTGCAGGCTGGTAAAGCTCCCATCTATAAACAGATCACCCATCCTTCTAATACCCACCCTCTGCCAGCTCTGGAACCCGCCATCCATCCTGCCCTTCCTCCAGGAACCTGTGGTTATTACATATCGGGGTCCAGACCGACGCTCCCTCCACCCTCTTGTGTCTCCTCCACTGCCCCCAGATCTTCATTGTCGCCACCACCACCGGACTTGGGGAGTAGCGGGCCGGCGAGAACAGCAGAGGTTCCATTACCAGTGCTCCCAGACTGGTGCCTTTGCATGTCGCCACCTCGAATCGCTCCCATGCCGACCCCTCCCCCAATACCCACTTCCTGATCATGGCAATGTTGGCCGCCCAGTAGTAGTTGCAAAGGTTCGGCAGTGCCAGCCCACCCTCCCTCCAACTGCATTTCAGCAGCACTCTTTACTCGCGGGGTCTTGTTCGCCCACACAAATCCCGAGATGATCTTATTAACCCGCTTGAAAAAGGCTTTAGGGATGAAGATGAGTAGGCACTGGAATACAAATGGGAACCTAGAGAGGACCGTCATTTTCATGGTCTGTACCCTCCCCGCCAGTGACAGTGGCAGCATGTCCCATCTTTTAAAGTCCCCTTCCATTTGTTCCACCAGCCAGGTCAGATTAAGCTTATGCAACAAATCCCACTTCCGGGCCACCTGTATACCCAGGTAACAAAAGCTCTTCTCTACCCTCCTCAGCGGCAACTCCCTCAGTCTCTTCTCCTGTCCTTTAGCCTGGATCACAAACAGCTCACTCTTCCCCACGTTCAATTTATACCCCGAGAAACTACCAAATTTCCTTAAGATCCACAAGACCTCCCCCATACCCTCCAGTGGGTCCGAAATATCCAGGAGGAGATCATCCGCGTAGAGAGAGACCCGATGCTCCACCCCCCCCCCCCCCCCCCCCCCCCCCCCCCCCTCCCCCTCCCCACCCGATCAGCCCCTGGCAGTTCCTTGAAGCTCTCAACGCAATGGCCAGCAGCTCAATGGCTAGAGCAAATAATAAAGGTGAATGGGGACACCCTTGCCTCGTCCGCCGGTGCAATTTAAAATACTCTGAGCTAAGCCGATTCGGGCGCACGCTTGCCTCAGGCGCCTGGTACAGCAATCGCACCCACCGGATAAAGCCTTCACCAAACCCAAACCTATCCAGTGCCTCCCACAGGTACTCCCACTCCACCCGATCAAAAAGCTTTCTCTGCATCCACCATTGCCACAACCTCTGCTTTCCCTCCTTCCGAGGGCATCGTAACAATATTTAAAAGGATCCGCACGTTAGCATTAAGTTGTCTGCCCTTAACGAATCCAGTCTGGTCCTCCCATATCACCCTCGTGTCACAATCCTCTCTCTATCCTCGTGGCCAAGATCTTAGCCAATAGCTTGGCATCCACATTAAGCAATGAGATTGGCCTGTAAGACTCGCACTGTTCAGGGTCCTTCTCCCGTTTAAGAATGAGTGAGACCGAGGTATGTGACATTGTGGGGGGGGAGAATTCCCTTCTCTCTAGCCTCATTAAAAGGTCCTCATCAGCAGCGGGCTCAACACCTCTGAAAATGTTTTTTAAAATTCCACCGGGAAACCATCGGCCCTGGTGCTTTGCCCGACTGCATGCCCTCCAGCCCCTTAATAATTTCTGGTATCTCGATCGGTGCCCCAGCCCCTCGGGAACCTCAACTGGTCCAGAAATTGCCTCATCCCTTCTGCCCCCGCTGGGGGTTCCAACTCTATAGTTTGCTGTAGAATTCTTTAAAAACTTCATTCACCCCCCCGGGTCCGAGACCAAGTTGCCCTCCTTATTATTTACTCCCACAATCTCCCTGGCCACCACTCTCTTCCTAAGCTGGTGCGCCAGCATCCTGCTTGCCTTCTTCCCATATTCATACACCACACCCCTAGCCTTCCTCAACTGCTCTACCACTTTCCCCGTGGTCAACAATTCAAACTCCACTTGTAGCTTGCGCCTCTCCCTCAGAAGTCCCGTGTCCGGGGCCTCCGCATATTTCCTATCCACTCGGAGTATCTCCTCCACCAATCTCTCCCTCTCTGCCCTTTCCCTCTTCTCTATGGGGCCGGATCGATAGATGTTCCCCTCTAATAACTGCCTTCAGGGCTTCCCAGACAGTCACTGCCGATACCTCTCCCGTGACGTTTGTTTCCAAATAGTTCTGGATACTCTTATTTACCCGTCCGCAAACCACCTCGCCCACTAACAACCCCACGTCCAGTCTCCACAGCGGGCTCTGCCCTCTTGCCTCCCCAAGCCGCAAATCCACCCAATGCGGGGCATGATCAGAGACTGTAATCGCCGAGTATTCCGTCCCCGTCACCTTTGTGATCAACGCCCTGCCTAGAACAAAAAAGTCAATATGGGAATAAACTTTGTGGACGTGGGAGAAGAAAAACTCCTTTACCCTCAGCCGTGAAAACCTACAGGGGTCTACGCCCCCCCCCCCCCCCCCCTCCAACTGTTCCATAAAGCCCTTCAGCTCCCTTGCCGCCTCTTCCCTGTCCTGGATTTTGAGCGATCCAATTCAGGTTCAATGACTGTATTAAAGTTCCCTCCCATGACCAAGTTGTGTGACTCAAGGTCCAGGATTTTGCCTAACACACTCCTCAAAATCCACATCGTCCCAGTTTGGGGTGTAGACATACACGAGCACCACTCTGACCCCCTCCAGCTTCCCACTCATCATGATATACTGACCCCCTTTATCAGCCACTATTTTCCCAGCCTCAAATGCCACTCGCTTACTGATCAAAATTGCTACCCCCCTGGTCTTCCGAGTCCAGTCCCGAGTGGAACACCTGACCCACCCAACCCTTCTTTAATCTCATCTGGTCTGTGACCTTCAGATGTGTCTCCTGGAGCATTGCCACGTCTGCCGTTAGTCCCTTTAAATGCGCGAACACTCGTGCTCTCTTCAGTGGCCCATTCAGACTTCTCATGTTCCAAGTAATCAGCCTGGATGGGGGGCTACCACCCCCTCCACCCCTGCCGACTAGCCATCACCCTTTTTCGGCCAGCCCCGAGCCCGCACCCCCCCCCTTCCCCGGGCACCCCCTTAAGCAGCAGCTGCCCCCGACCTTCCTTTTATTCCCTGAAGAAAATTTCTCCCTTGCCCGCAGAGGAGCCATCCCCCCTCCTCCCCACACACCAGAAACCTAATCTCCCAAATTTGGGCAGCAGGGTAGCATGGCGGTTAGCATAAATGCTTCACAGCTCCAGGGTCCCAGGTTCGATTCCCGGCTGGGTCACTGTCTGTGTGGAGTCTGCACGTCCTCCCCCTGTGTGCGTGGGTTTCCTCCGGGTGCTCCGGTTTCCTCTTCTTGCTTAATTCAGAATTCTCTTATGGTTAACATGCAGATTCAGTTGGCAATTAGGAAGGCAAATGAAATGTTAGCAATCATGTCAAAGGGCTAGAATACAAGAGAGGGCAGGTACTGTCGAGGCTGGAAAGTTTCTGGTCGGACCCCATTTAAAAAATTGTTAGCAGTCTTGGGCCCCGTATCCAAGGATGTACTGGCCTTGGAGAGGGTCCTGAGAACATTCACAAGAATGATCCCCTGAATGAAGGATTTGTCATATGAGGCGCAGTTGAGGACTCTAGGTCTGTATTCGATGGAGTTTAGAAGAGTGGGGGGATCTCATTGAAACTTAGACTGAGTGTCCTTGATAGAGTGAATGTGGAGAGGTAGTAGGTGAAACTATAACCGGAGGACATAGCCTCAGGCTGAACGGACGATCCTTTAAAACAGGTGAGGAGTTGTTTCTAAAGCCAGAGGGCGGTGAATCTGTGGAACTCATTGCTGCAGACAGCTGTGGAGGCCAAGTAACTGGGTGTCTTTAAGACAGAGATAGCCAGGTTCTTGATTAATAAAGTAATCAGGGGTCATGGGGAGAAGCAGGAGAACGGGGATGAGAAACATACCATCCACTGAATGGCGGAGCAGTCTCCATAGGCCGAATGGACCTATTCTGCTCCTGTGTCTTATGGTCTTAATTAGAATTAGTGGCAGGTATTAATAGCAAGTTAAAGTTTTCCCTTTCATTTAAGAACTATTTAACTGATCATTGTAAAGCTATTTGATGTTAATGTGTTTAATACGATGTTTAAAATAAAGTTTTTGTTTTCAAGATACTTATTGGTCAGAGTCATCACTCCGAGGGTGAAGTCTCTTTTCTTCAGTTTTACAAAAAAAAAAAGTTGGGGTCTGATCCGGTATCCTAATAAACGTTGGTCCGGTATTCATATGTTCATAAGATGTAGGAGCAGATTTAGGCCATTCAGCCCATCAGGTCTGCTCCACTATTCTTTCATGGCTGATAAGTTCCTCATTTGCTACCTACAATGTTACAGACCAAGAATTGGATTGCCAAAATCAGCCAGAGCATCTCCTCCCTAGAACACATGCCCTAGGAGCAGGAATAGGCAATTTAGCCTCCCCACATAATACCCCACAAGAGGAAGCATCAGCTCCACGTCTACTTAATCCATACCTTTTAGCATCTTGTAAACCTCAATTAGATCTCCCCTCATTCTTCTAAATTCTGGAGAGTATATATACACACCTGAACTGTTTAATCTCTCCTCGTACGACAAACCCATCATCTCTGGAATCAATTTAGTGAATCTCCTCTGAACTCAAATAAGGGGATCAAAACTGTGTACAATACTCCAGGTGCAGTCTTACCAATACCTTGCAGACAGCAAAACAGCTTGAAACATGTTAAGCTACTGAAAAATCCTGAAAGCCTGCAGGAGTGAGAACAGCAAACAACACTTGTATTCTTTATCACAATGATTAAGTGTATCCTATCAGATGTCTGTCATTTCCCTTCTTTATCCAAGTCCACAGAGCCAAAATTTCTCTAAGATTCCAGCTGCCCTAACCCCAAAGTTGTTTCCTTCTCCATTTTTTCTCCCATCATCCCTCATGCCTTCTCAAAGTTCATATTGTCGATAAGACCAGCTCTCTAACCCCTACACCCACTAAATTGCTCATCACCCAATCTCCATTCTGAGTTCCATGTTAACTAACATAAACAGTTCCCTTTCCACAGCAGCTGCTGCTCTCTTTCAAATCTGCTATTATCACCCTTACTTCGATCCATCTGCTCTTGCAAACTACCAGTCCATCTCCAACTTCCCTTTTCTCTCCCAGGTTTTTGAACATGTTGTCCTCTCCCAAGATCATACCCATCATTCCTGGAACTCCTTCCAATCAGTTTGTGCCTCTGCCTCAGTACTGAAACAGTTCTTCTCAAGATCAAAATAACACCCTTAGGAGACTGTGAGAAAGGTAAACTATTTCATCTTGTTCATTGAAATCTAGCTGGAGTCTTTGACATAGTTGATCATACAGTCCTCCTCCAATACCCCTGCACCATCGCCTTGCTAAGTGGATATACTTTCATCAGATTTGCTTATTATTCATCTAACTGTAGTGAACAAATCACCATCAACGAATTAATTTCCCACTTCCACACTGTTACCTCACGCCCCAGATCATTGGTCTCTTCCTTTTCCCATGCTGGCTAAAAGGCACTCCTTAAAACTGACCTCATTGGAGGAAGCTTTTTGGCCATCTGTTCTAATATTTCCTTATCTAGCTTGGTGTCAAATTTTGTCTCATGCCTCCAAAGGTGCTAAAATATAATTGCAACAGAGGCAGTTCAATAACAATGATATAGCAAAGGAGATTATTTGATTGATGTGTTTCTGCCAGCTCTTGTGAAATAATCATTCATTACTGTCACTTTCCTGTCCTTTTTTCCCTTCCTTTCAGGTATTTCCTACATACTGCCAAATAGACGACATCATCCAAAAACACATTTCTCCCACGTACACAGACAATGCCCTCCATTGTCTCAAAATTGTTAGACTACTTATCCAACATACAGAACTGGATGAACAAATTTCCACCAATGAAATATTGGAAGACTGAAGCCATTGCCTTCAGCCCCCAACACAAACACTGCTCCCTCACCACCAATTTCATCCCTCTCCCTGGAAACTGTTTGCAATCTGGTGTCATACAGGACACAATATTAAACAACACCTCTGAACAATCATGAAGACCATCTACCTCCACTTCCATAACATTTCCCATTTCCTTCCATCTCAGCGCTTCCGCCCCTTAAGCGCTCATCCATGCCTTTGACTAGTCTGACACTCCTAGCCAGCCTCCGGTCATTAATCCTAAACTCTGCTCCCCATGTCCAAGTGCCTTTCACCTCTGCCTGCTGACCAACATCGACTCCAGCCAAACAATGCCTCAATTTTAAAATTTGCAACCTCATTTTCAAATTTCACCATGACCTGGCCCCACTATCCCTGCAATCTCCTCCACCCCCACAACCCTCAGATGTTTGTGCACTTCTAATTCCTGCCTCTTAAGCATCCACAATTTTAATGATTCTATAATTGGTGGCTGTGCCTTCAGCTTCAACTTCTGGAATTCCCTCCCTAAACCACACCAACTCAGATTCCTCATTTAAGGCACTCCTTAAAACCAACCTCATTGAGCCAGCATTTTGGCGATCTGTTATAAATTTACCTTATCTGGCTCATGTCAAATTTTGGCATATAATGCCTCAAAAGGTGCCAAAATACAATTGCCACAGAAGCAGTACAATAACAGAATGATACATCATAGGAGGCAATTTGATCCACGTTTCTGCCAGCTCTGTGAAATAATTATTTATTAACACCAGTCTCCTGTCCTTTTCCCAAAACTAGTTATTTTTTCCTTTCAGGTATTACACAATTCGCTTTTGAAAGTTACTATTGGATCCATTTCCACTACCCATTCAAGCAGTGCACTCCAGATCACAACTCAGCCCAGAAAAGAATGATCCCAGGTCACCTCTGGGCTCTCTTGTTTATTATCTTAAATATGCATCCCAAGTCACTGGAAATAGTTTCTCCCTGGTTACTTATCAAAATTGTTCATGAATTTGAACAATTCAATCTAACCCCTTATTAACTAACATCCCCTACTTCTCTCCACGTAACTGAAGTTCCTCAATCTGGCCGTCAGGCAAGGGTGAGAAATGGCAGCATAGAAACTAGGAACTGCCAAAAATATACTGAAGGAATATACTGAAATATACACAAGGTAATAAACTGCGTGTATTTCAAGAAATACATATTACCCATGCTGTTTTCTACATTTAAATTAACGTTTCATGACATACGTGCAAAAATTAGGTAGTTTTACAAGTACTTGATACGCAGTCGCTGGATTAAAAAGTGATGTCAGGATTATAGGAATTTAACCTGCAAGAGATTACCGGAATGTGTTATTGCTCTACTTAAAGGGCAATAACCCCATTTCTTTCCCACGCCCTGTTATTTCCCACTTCCCATTTAAGGGGGGGGGGGGGGGTGGAGGTCCTTCCTTATTTCCGTGATACTTACTTATCCGAAGTCAAGTTATCATTGGTCGAGGTTGGTGGTTTGTCTGTGTTCCCCTCGGATTTGCTGCTACTGCAGTAGGTGGCTCGAAGCTGCTGTCGCTGACCTTGATGCTGGTGGCGGTGGAGCAGCAGCTGCTGGAAAGCAAACGGCAGCCGCGGCTCCCACCTCCCGGCAATACCGCTAGTAAAGGAGTTGCGGTGGAGCCTACCCGGTCGCCTCAGGCTGGTCTCCAGCAACTCCCGCAGAACGATAGCAGGAGTCACCGCCCGGAACATCATGGCAGCCTTTCCGCGGCTTAAAATAAACGGCGAGCAAGCAAGGGAGATAATGACGGCGCTCAGTGACCCGGGGGAGGGAACTAGCGTCGCTGGTCAGTGGGGCGAGGGTAGCAAACTAATGCTGGGTGCGCAGACGCCGGCTGGTCAGTGGGCGCGAGGTGGGAACTGCCGTCGCCTGGTGGGTGGGCGCGCGGACACTGGCTAACGATCTCCACACGCGGTGGCTGCGAAATGCGCGAGGCGGCTAACAATCTTGTCCTTCAAGGCGCAAGCGGAAGTTCCACCCCCTTCCAATTAGCTTTGTGATTGGCTACAGCGTTTTGTCAATCAGATACCCCGCTGCTCGCTGTGCTCAGCCGGTGAGTCATTGCTGAGTATCTTATTGCTGAAGAGAAAAATGTGGCAATGCTGGTTTTTCTGTTTGTTGTGAATATGTCCCTAGTTTCAAACCATCTTTAATTTCAAAAAGTGTATGTATCTATATATATAAATATGTGTGTGTATGTTTTATTGTGGTACAATTTCAACTGTATATGATGAGCTGTCCGTTACCTATGGCCACGTGGATACATTGGCTCAAGGGTAAATGTAGCTGGATTGATCCTCTGTCCAAAACAGATCCTCTAGGCATTAGTCAGAAACAGCGTGAGATGGCGAAGGCATCATCTGATCATTCATAGCCAAACTGAAAATCGTCTTAAAGCATCATGGTCAATAGTCTCAAAGACCACCATGTCCATCCAGGCTCTTGTTTTGCATTCAACTAAATCACTTTTGGTGAGACTTTTAAAAATTACAGAATTGTTAGAGTGCAGTAGGAGGCCCTGCGACCCATTGTGTCTGTACCTCTCTCCTCATTAGCCACTTAGTGCCATTGTCCCGCCCCAGCTAACAGTCTAATGCCATCATTGTATTTCTGCACCCAATATCAATGGCCATCACGTGTGGCCATATTGTGTGGGCAGAAGACAGTGTTACTTTAAATCTGCACCGTCCCATTCTCAATCTTTTTAAGAGTGGGAACAGTTTCTCCCTTTCTAATCCGGCCAGACCCCTCCTGACTTGAATATCTCCGTTAAATCTACTCTCTGAATGAAAATCATCCCAACTTCTTCAATCTATTTTCATAACTTAAGTTCCACCTCCCAAGAACCATCCTCATGAATCTTTCTGAATGCTCTCTAATGTTTTCACATCCTCCCTAAAGTGAGTTGCATTGAACTGGACGCAGTATTCCAGTTGAGGCCAAATTAGTATCTTACGCAAGTTAAACATGACATCCTTGCTCTTATATTCTATGCCCTTTTTAATAAAACCTAGGGAACTATTTATTTTACCAAACAGTGTCTCCACCTTCACTAACACCTTCAATGAGTTATGCACTTACACACTCAGGCTCCTCTGCTCCTGCACCCCCTTTAGAGCTGTAACCTGTAATTGATATTGTCTCACCATTGTAAGGGTCTTTTCTGTTTTTTCCCCTATTCAATTATTTCCCCTTTCATTTGTTTTTGCCATTATATTTCTGATCCATAGATGATTAATGGACATTGTTTTTAAGCCAAGTGGTCTGCATCTTTAATTCAAGCAGAATGATTCAGAAGCCTGTGCCAGTTTAAACTGGAGTTGTAGACTGGCCGGCATGAGTGACAGAGATGGGCTGGGACTCGATTTGATTGATTTGGCAGATGGCCAGTGAATTGGCCCAAAAAGCTGAACTCTGCCTGGTAACAGGTGGTGATTGGGTCTTATCCCACTGAAATGGTTCAGAGACCTAAGGAGGTTTCAATCTCGATTTTGGCAGTACGGTGGTGAACAGGTCCAGCTGATCCTCTCCAGAAATCTGTTGCTAACTCTCTCCAGAGGGCTGCTTCTGGTTCTCTCCAGAATGCTGCTGTGGGGGCTGTCACTCTTTCCAGAAAGCCTGTGGATATCATGATCCAGGAGCTATAGAGGCCTGAAGACAAACTGTTGACTGTAAAATTCATACACTTCAACCAGTTTATTATTCAGTTTTTTTACCCAGGTGCCCTTATTTGCGAGATTAACGAAGGACAGGCACAAGTTTATAATTCAGCCCAAGTTTATTTATAAACACAATAAAAAGTTTATCCACCAAATTATCCCAACTATAATATGCCTAAGATTCTTAATACTACCCATGCCGATGAACTGGATCGAGCTGTGGATCCAATCCTCTGAGTCTCTGGCATCTCAGGGCCTTCGTCTGCGAAGGTCAGTCTTGTATGCTGCTTCCTTCCGTCCTCTGGACCGCCGTGGAATCTTCTTGCCTCTGATCGAGTCTTCGCCGGGGAGGGTCTTGGGATGCCTCCTTCTTATCCGCGCTCTTCATACCCTTCAAAAGCTTCCCTGGCCCTCCGCCAATGAGGTCGTTGGGTGAGCAGTTACCAATTATAACTCTGCAGGACACCAGAAATTTACCCCGCCCAGAGGTCCATCCTCAGGTGCTTTATCTGCATGTAACCTCATATAAGATGATATAGGTGCAGAAGGTCTGGCTTCATCTGGGAAGTCCACACAATTGATCCATTTGAATGGGGCCAATTTTCGTCCAATGTCCTGTTAACAGGACAAGCCTAGTCTTGCCCCGGCTGTCAGTCTCTGTCCAGTGTATTCGAGTTTAGCTGTTTGTCTTCCTATCAGGCCTGATTGGTTCTGACTGTGGCTTTAATTTAAAGTGCCCAATTCTGGATCAGGCCTAAGACTCAGGCCTATTTACCACAAAACCACAAACTGAAGCAAGGTTTGATGAAACAAAGACTCTGCATCCCCAGGAAAGTTGCGAGTACGGTATTTTAAAATGACAGGAAAGACCAGCAGAGGTTGCAAAACAGAGACTTTAATCTACAAGCTTCCTGTGAAGAAAGCATGCCAAGAACCATCATCTGAAGCAAAGACAAATTTCTCTTTCACTTAGTTTTTTTTGCCCCTTCCACCCTTCGGTGTTTGTCTGTCTTGTGTGTGTGTGTGTATAGATGTGGGAGGTAAGTTAAAGTGGGAGTTGGGGATTAACTAATCATTAACCAACTGTATTTGTTGTATGTTCCATTATGATTCTTGTTATAAATAAACAGTCATTGTGTTTAAACTTACAAACCTGGTGACTGTAATTATTAGACACCCAAGGGCCAAAGACTTTAGATACTTTTATAAGAATTATTGGGTAATTCACTTGTGTTATGAATCTGGGACGGGTGGGGCTGGAATTAACCGCGACCTGCCTAGGGTGTCGCAACACCGTGTTCTTCCTACCAATACAAATCATTTCACATTTTCCGGGACGGGTGGGGCTGGAATTAACCGCGACCTGCCTAGGGTGTCGCAACACTGTGTTCTTCCTACCAATACAAATCATTTCACATTTCTCAGCATTGAACTTCATCTGCCACCTGTCCATCCATTCCCCCAACTTGTCAATGTCCTTTTTAAGCTTTACATTATTCTCCTCATAGTTCATAATGCTTCCAAGTTTCCTGTCATCTACAAATATTTAAATTCTGCCTTGAACACCAAGGTCTTGGTCATTAATAAGTATCTGGAAAAGTGAAGGTCTCAACAGTGACCCTTGAGGAATCCACTACAAACATTCCTCCAGCCTGAAAAATATCCGTTCACCACTACTCTCCATTTTCTGTCACTGAACCGATTTTGAATCCATGATGCAACAGTTTTATTCCATGAGCTATACTCACACGTTTGTTGTGCAGTACAGTATCAAATGCATTTTGAAAGTCCATGTGGACTGTATCAACAGCATTCCCCTTGTCAACCCTCTCTGTTACCCCTCAAAAACACTCAAGCAAGTTAGTTAAACATAACTGTCTCTTAAGAAATAATGCTGGTTTTCCTTAATTAACCCATATTTATTCATGTCACTATTAATTGTGTTCCAACTTATTGTTTTTAAGAGGTTTCCCCACCAGCGATGTTAAAGTGACTGGCCTATAGTTGTGGGGCTTATATTCACACCCTTTTTTGAACAAGGGTATTACATTTGCGATTCTCCAGTCCTCTGGTAACACCACTAAGTTTAAGGAAAACTGAAAAATTATAGCCAGTGACTCTGCAATTTCCACATTCACTTCCTTCAGCATCCAAGGATGTATCTGTAATGATCTCTGTATGTGCATGTACACAAGGTATATAATCAGCAGCACCACATGATCACTAGAGGGCTGGACCAACAAATTCATAAAGAAATAACAACATCAACATCACCACTTCAACAACAGACGAAGAAAACAACTCAACCGAACAAATTCATAAAGTTTTGACTCACAATTTTTAAAATTAAGATTGGACTCATAAATATTAATTGGGTTTGTATAATCATAAATATCATCACAAACACAAGAAAAAGGGGGGATGTAGTGATCTCTATGTGCATGTACACAAGGGGTTAATGTGTAATCAGCATGATCACTAGAGGGCCGGACCAACAGGAGTATAAAAAGCAACTACATTGTGTCTCCCTCATTCTTTCGAGTGCACTGTGACCAGGATAATATCAGAATAGTTCAGATAGCTAGTGGAGTTGCGTATAGTTATTATAGCTAGATCTTGTTAACCTTATCACTAGTATCAAAGTTAAAGTAAAGAACTCATGCACTTGTTGTTATAGTTACTCAATAAACCTTTGTTGTTACTGGAGGAGTTGGCGTGGATCAACTGCGCATGCACGGGTTGGTGCAGCACCCATTTGGCGCCGGGAAGGGAGGCTGGAGCGGCGTGAACCGCTCCAGTGCCATGCTGGCGTCCTGTGGGGGCCAGAATCAGTAGACCCCGTGCCCGTTTTGCGCCGTCGTGAAACGCGACGGCGTTCACTACGGCGCGAACACGCTGTCTCCATTTTGGAGAATCTCGCCCAGCATCTTTGGTGCCTTATGAACTGAAAATGCTCGAAACGCTGAGCAAGTTAGGTTGCACCTTGGATGCAACATGGTTAGACTTAATGGCGGACTTTTCCACCTCTTTATACCGGCCGGATCTTCCAGTCCCATTGAGGGAAATCAGTGAAATCTCCATTCACATTGGTGGGACTGGAAGATCCTGGTGGTGTGAAGGGCTGGAAAATTCCAGTCAGTATTTCGGGTCAATGTCCGTTCACTAACTCTATGATGGCAAGTAGAAAAAGGAAGTAAAGCAATTAAGCAAAAAGGCAGAGAAGAAAAATGAGTTGTTAATCCATTCCGATGAAAGTTCATTCAACTAAAACATTAACTGTTCCTCTCGCCAGAGGTGCTGAATGTTGCCGCCACTTACATATCTATTAGCATTGTCACGTTCATCTTGCGCTAGAGGGGACAATGTTATTTCTTTATTCTTTTAGAATAGGCCAACATATTCACTACTGTTGCCCTTTCGAAACCACAGTGTGTCTTAACTCGTACAAGGTGGACAAATGACTATGAGACTCAGTTTATAAAACAGAATAATCTTCACGCGCACACATATGGTTATGGTTATTCAATCACACACTCCCAATCAAAGGTTACACTATACACCAATAGCTCCAAGATCTTAACTTAACTTGGCAGTGACTGCCAAGGATGGCACAATAGCATAGTGATTAGCACAGTTGATTCATAGCTCCAGGGTCCCAGGTTAGATTCCTGGCTTGGGTCACTGTCTGTGAGGAGTTTGCACGTTCTCCCCGTGTCTGCGTGGGTTTCATCCGGGTGCTCCGGTTTCCTCCCACATGTCCCAAAACACATGCTTGTTAGGTGAATTGGACATTCTGAATTCTCCCTCAGTGTAGCCGAACAGGGTTGCGGTGGAGTGGGGTGCTCTTTCCAAGGGCCAGTGCAGACTCGATGGGCTGAATGGCCTTCTACACTGTAAATTCTATGAAAATAAATACTGAGCAGATACAGGTCTGTTATCTGTAGTTCCGGTCTCAGAACACAGAACATAGAACAGAAAAATACAGCACACAACAGGCCCTTCGGCCCACGATGTTGTGCCGAACCTTTGTCCGAGATTAAGAACAAATTAATCTACACCCCATCATGCCACCGTAATCCATGCACCTATCCAATAGCCGCTTGAAGGTCCCTAATGTTTCCGACTCAATTACTTCCACAGACAGTGCATTCCATGCCCCCACTACTCTCTGGATAAAGAACCTACCTCTGACATCCCCCTATATCTTCCACCATTCACCTCAAATTTATTTCCCTTGTACTGGTTTGTTCCACCCGGTGAAAAAGTATCTGACTGTCTATCTATTCCCCTGATCATCTTATAAACCTCTATCAAGCCTCCCTTCATCCATCTCCGTTCTAATGAGAAAAGGCCTAGCACCCTCAACCTTTCCTCGTAAGA
This sequence comes from Scyliorhinus canicula, assembly GCF_902713615.1. Lineage (NCBI taxonomy): Eukaryota > Metazoa > Chordata > Chondrichthyes > Carcharhiniformes > Scyliorhinidae > Scyliorhinus > Scyliorhinus canicula. The sequence continues at coordinate 181,759,401 of NC_052147.1, forward strand.
CCTACTTTCCATTCCAGGCAACATCCTGGTAAATCTCCTTTGCATCTTTTCCAAAGCTTCCACATCCTTCCTAAAATGAGGTGACCAGGACTGCACACAGTACTCCAAATGTGGCCTCACCAAGGTTTTGTATAGCTGCATCATCACCTCACGACTCTTAAATTCAATCCCTCTGCTAATGAACGCTAGCGCACCATAGGCCTTCTTCGCAGCTCTATCCACTTGAGTGGCAACTTTCAAAGATCTATGAACATAGGCCCCAAGATCTCTCTGCTCCTCCACATTGCCAAGAACCCTACCGTTAACCCTGTATTCTGCATTCATATTTGTCCTTCCAAAATGGACAACCTCACACTTTTCAGGGTTAAACTCCATCTGCCACTTCTCAGGCCAGCTCTGCATCCTATTTATGTCTCTTTGCGGCCAACAACAGCCCTCCTCACTATCCACAACTCCGCCAATCTTCGTATCGTCTGCAAATTTACTGACCTACGCTTCAACTCCCTCAACCAAGTCATTAATGAAAATCACAAACAGCAGAGGACCCAGAACTGATCCCTGCGGTACGCCACTGGTAACTGGGCTCCAGGCTGAATATTTGCCATCCACCACCACTCTCTGACTTTTATCGGTTAGCCAGTTCATTATCCAACTGGCCAAATTTCCCACTATCCCATGCCTCCTTACTTTCTCCATAAGCCTACCATGGGGAACCTTATCAAATACCTTACTAAAATCCATGTACACTACATCCACTGGTTTACCTTCATCCACATGCTTGGTCACCTCCTCAAAGAATTCAATAAAACTTGTGAGGCAAGACCTACCCCTCACAAATCCGTGCTGACTATCCCTAATCAAGCAGAGTTTTTCCAGATGCTCAGAAATCTTATCCCTCAGTACCCTTTCCATTACTTTGCCTACCACCGAAGTAAGACTAACTGGCCTGTAATTCCCAGGGTTATCCCTATTCTCTTTTTTGAACAGGGGCACGACATTCCCCACTCTCCAATCCCCTGGTACCACCCCTGTTGACAGTGAGGACGAAAAGATCATTGCCAATGGCTCTGCAATTTCATCTCTTGCTTCCCATCGAATCCTTGGATATATCCTGTCAGGCCCGGGGGACTTGACTATCAGGTTTTTCAAAATGCCCAACACATCTTCCTTCCTAACAAGTATCTCCTCGAGCTTACCAGTCTGTTTCACACTGTCCTCTCCAACAATATGGCCCTTCTCATTTGTAAATACTGAAGAAAAGTACTCGTTCAAGACCTCCCCTATATCTTCAGACTCAATACACAATCTCCCGCTACTGTCCTTGATCGGACCCACCCTCGCTCTAGTCATTCTCATATTTCTCACATATGTGTAAAATGCCTTGGGGTTTTCCTTGATCCTACCCGCCAGAGATTTTTCATGCCCTCTCTTAGCTCTCCTAATCCCTTTCTTCAGTTCCCTCCTGGCTATCTTGTATCCCTCCTGCACCCTGTCTGAACCTTGTTTCCTCAGCCTTACATAAGTATCCTTCTTCCTCTTAACAAAACTTTCAACCTCTCTTATCAACCATGGTTCCCTCACTCGAACATCTCTTCTTTGCCTGACTGGGACATACATATCAAGGACACGTAGTATCTGTTCCTTGAACAAGTTTCACATTTCAATTGTGTCCTTCCCTGACAGCCTATGTTCCCAACTTATGCACTTCAGTTCTTGTCTGACAGCAGCGTAGTCACCCATGACTACTACCCTGTGACTTCTGCATTTTTCAAAAATCTGTTGCCCAATCTGTTCCTCCACATCTCTGCTGCTATTGGGGGGCCTGTAGAAAACTCCCAACAAGGTGATTGCTCCTTTCCTATTTCTGACTTCAACCCAAACTACCTCATGTAGCCACCTGGGGTGGCCACATCCCGATTACAAAATGGACACTTGCAGAGAATGAAGGGAAAACTTGGACAATGCTAAGAAAGCAGGCAAGTGCAAGGTTTGCCTGTGGATTGGAGTTTGCAGCTCCCAGACAAGACCGATACTACCAGCCATTAGCATACTAATGAGCTATCTCCAGGGACAAAAGAGAAACATTTAAGCAAACGATACCGGAGCAGACTCCCCGGCGCCAGTGGGAGACTAAAACAAAGACAGGCCAACGGTCACCTAGGGCCCGCCCAGTGATCAGGCAGCCACCCCTTTATTGGAGAAAATCAATACAGAAGGGGATATGGTCCAATTAATTGGGGCCAAGTTCAAGGCCCGCCCAAAAGAGCACAAAGCCCCTTTGGGGTATAAAGAGGAGCCCCAAAGACAGATCACTCTTCTTCTTCTTCATCTTGGCCTTGGCTCTCAGCGACGAGAGACTCGCCAAGCACCAGACAAGTAAGTCTAAAGTCAACGCACGATACGAGATAGGCGCTCCTAGCTACTATTCTATACAAGTTTGATGCCAGCAGCCTCAGAACCGGACAACGGCCATTGTTCCTCTGACTGAATGGGCATCCGAAGCTAAGTATAGGCTTTTAGTAGTAGTGATAGTTTAGCGAGTAGAGTTTGTGCATGAGTATAATTGACTGTGTGTGTAAATAAATGTGCATTGATTTAAAACTTACTAACTGGTGTATTGAGTCTTTGATCAGTATTCGGTTTTGAACCTTGTGGCGGTATCGAAAGGATACCTGGCAATTCTTGAGCGAGCATAACTAAAAGAGAGCAGATTAAGGAGAGAGCATAACAAGCAACATTTACTGGCGACATCTGACGGGACTCGACTTAGAAGTGGCCCCACGGGCAGCACGGTGGCGCAGTGGGATAGCCCTGCTGCCTCACGGCACCAAGGTCCCAGGTTTGATCCCGGCTTTGGGTCACTGTCCGTGTGGAGTCTGCACATTCTCCCCGTGTTTGCGTGGGTTTCACCCCCACAACCCAAAGATGTGCAGGGTAGGTGGATTGGCCACGCTAAATTGCCCGTTGATTGGAAAAATGAATTGGGTTCTCTAAATTTATTTTAAAAAAGAAATGGCACCACCACTCCGAGAGAACCCAAAATTTGAATTAGAAATCCAATTGGAAACAGAAAAACCACAAGTGTTTGAGCAATACTGATCAAGCCTCCAGAATTCGGAAGTGTGTTAATGCATGCGTACTGACTGAGATATAAGGTAAACCTGAGAGATTTTATTGCGTAAAACTGTCGGGTGTTTTGTAGGCCGGAAATTAGTGTAAGCCGTACCCGTGTCTACATTACCGCTTTATCACCTCCTGTTCCAAATTCAGTAGAGAACCCAGAGATAGGAAAGATGGCAATGAAGGCAATGGAACGCCTTATGAATCCCCAGGAATTTGAGGTCGCAGCAACCAGTAGAGTAGGACAGTGTCCTGTTTGGGAAGAGGAAATTAGAAAGTACCTCAAAGGGAAAGGATGGCCCCTTTGTTTTCTAACAGGAAACAAAGAGTGGGAATAAATGAGTGCTATTCTGGCTGGCAATCAGTGACGAGTGGTGTTCCTCAGGGATCGGTGTTGGGACCACAATTATTTACAATTTATATAGACGATTTGGAGTTGGGAACTACGTGTAAGGTATCCAAGTTTGCAGATGACACGAAGGTGTGTGGCAGAGCAAAGTGTACTGAGGATTGTAAAACCTTACAGAGGAACATTGACACATTGAGTGAGTGGGCAAAGGTCTGGCAGATGGAGTATAATGTCAATAAGTGTGAAGTCATGCATTTTGGTAGGAGTAACGATAGAACGGATTATTACTTAAATGGTAAAAAGCTGCAGCATGCTGCAATGCAGAGGGACCTGGGTGTACTTGTACATGAGTCACAGAAGGTTGGTCTGCAGGTGCAACAAGTAATTAGGAAGGCAAATGGAATTTTGTCCTTCGTTGCGAAGGGGATTGAGTTTAAAAGTAGAGAGGTAATGTTGCAGTTGTACAAAGTGCTAGTGAGGCCACACCTGGAGTACTGTGTGCAGTTTTGGTCTCCACACTTGAGAAAGGATGTGCTAGCACTAGAGGGGGTGCAGAGGAGGTTCACTAGGCTGATTCCGGAGTTGAGGGGGTTATCGGATGAGGAGAGGCTGAGTAGATTGGGATTATATTCACTGGAATTCAGAAGGTTGAGGGGGGATCTAATAGAAACATATACAATTTTGAAGGGAATGGATAAGATAGAAGTAGAAAGGATGCTTCCACTGGTAGGTGAAAGTAGGACAAGAGGGCATAGCCTCAAGATTAGGGGGAGCAGATTTAGGACTGAATCAAGGAGGAACTTCTTCACTTAGAGGATGGTTAAAGTATGGAATTCCCTACCGAAAGGAGTAGTAGACGCAACTTCATCGAATATATTTAAAGATAGGGTAGATGTTTTTTTGAAAAATAAAGGAATTACGGGATATGGTGAGAATGCGAATAAGTGGTTCTGAGACCACAAAAAGATCAGCCATGATCTTATAGAATGGCGGAGCAGGCTCGAAGGGCCGGACGGTCTACTTCTGCTCCTAGTTCTTATGTTCTTATTATGTTCTTTGGAGCGAATTCTGCGCTAATGAGGAAACAGGTCCCGGGAGTATAGGATATACTTGGTGGGAGAACCTGACAGAGATTCACAAGAAGAGCCTGGGAAAAGCTCGCAAGCCAATGGCAATCGTGCCCTGTCTGGCACAATTGCGAGGCACCGAGGAGGTCGTTCGGACACTCCGAAGAGAGATAGAGGAGAGCGATAGAACCAGTAAGGTAGACGTGAGTGAGATTGAGAAGGAGAACAGAGATTTGAGAGAGATGTCAGCAGCAAAGGACAGAGAGGTGGATGATGCCAAGAGGGCACACCAGTCTTGTCTTGCGCACTTAAGTAGCTTCCATACGCAGTACGATAAGGCCTACCAGGACACACAACGTGCGGTCTTGGTAAGACAGGAAACCGAGCAGCAGGTAGAAACATTGCAGAAACAGTGCAATGATTTAAAAGCAGCCCTACAAGCACTCCATGCTTCCACAACGGAACAAAGACAGAGCTCCGTAGACCAGGCAAAGTGCCGGAAGCAAATTGCAGAATTGCAATCCCTGCTTTCAGTTCAGAATGGATTTCAGAGTACATTCGGACCCCAATTAAATCAGGAAAATGGCCCCAATTGGCAGAAATTAAATGAAACAGCCTATAGATACGTACATGGAGCATGTACGCAGGAGAAACCCCAGAAAAGGAGAGCACCCCAACCCCCCACTGAACAGGCAAAACACACCCCCATGAACCCGGTAACCACACACCGCAGGGCCGCAGCAGAAGGAGAAGCAGATTTTCTCTACACAACCCCGTTAACCGTGACCCAATTACGGGATGCGTGTGGAAAAATTACACCGTTCCTCCCCACTTCAGACCACCACCAATTTTTTGCTAAAGTAAAACAGCAGGCCACCATGTATGGCCTGGACGAGAGAGAGCAGGTAAAGCTCACAGTTTTAAGCCTCAACCCTTCCAACAGTGTTTGAAACAAACCTGTTGGACTTTAACCTGGTGTTGTGAGACTTCTTACTGTGCTCACCCCAGTCCAACGCCGGCATCTCCACATCATGGCACAGAATGTAGGAGGAGGCACACTCAAAGAGATGCACACAGCGATCCTTGATGCAATCGGCTACAACAGAGGAAACCCGGTAGAAGGCACAAACAGATGTAGGCAAAAGAAAACAGAGCACCCCACAGCGTTTGCTGGACGCCTGTGGATACACTTCACAGCAGTTTTAGGAGAATTAGCCCGCGCCCATTTTTCCGCAGATAACATGGCCAAATGGACTCGAATCCTGGTCTCTCATGCAACAGAGGCAGGACAGAGAGCTTGCGCGAATTACGACCCCTTAGGTGAGGCCACAATGAGAAATGGGTTTTGAAAAGGTTGTCCCACGCTTGGGAGCAATCCGTTCACAGCAAAACCACATTTAACAAACCCGAGAAGGAGCAGGCAGATACAGACATGCATACAGTTAAGCGCACCAGAACCCCGCATGGGTAAATGAGAGTAGGAACAGCCCACCCCAGCCCAAATCACAGGAGTGTTATAACTGTGGACAGTTAGGACACATTGCACGAGAGTGCAACGCGACACAGAAACAACAGAGAGCCCAACAGACAGGCACCCTAAATAGGAATAGGGCAAAGCCTATCCATAGTGTTAGCGCCCGTTCAGTCATTGGAGACATGAACGGCACAGACTGACGGTGTTCGGGCTCCCCAACTTGGGTCTGCGACACTCTTTAGGATAAGTCCAGTCGACCGGTCGTAGCAGGCAAAGTCCGGGGTCAGCCCATAGAACTTCTTTGGGACACAGGAGGGTCCCGCACCACACTCAATTCCTCCACGATGTTCCAGAGGGACACGTGGCCCACAACAGACACCATCACACTCAGCGGCTTTACAGGTCACTTATAACAGGGACACATCGCTGCCCCTGTAGCAATACAAATCGGTAACATAACAACCAAGCACCCCATAGTGTTAGTTGATCTGCCCCACACAGCAGAACATATTTTAGAGATCGATTTTATGAGCTACCACAATCTTTCCTTTGATCCAGTCAATAAGTGTGTTTGGAGAATTGCAACGGCATCACGAGCCCCCGCCATGCTCACAGTAGGAGAGTGTGAGAATAGGATCAGCTCCATAGGAGACTTCTGGTTCGACCCGCGAACCATTAGTACAGATAGACAGGTTAGGGGAGTCCTGCAAGAACACAAAGCAGCATTTGCACAGCACAAGCACGACTGTGGCAGAATGGTTGGCTCTGTGCAGATTACAGGTCCTGACCACCGACCACAGAAGCAGCACGGATTTCCCCAGGAAGTAAAGGGAGAAATCTCGAAAGTGATAGACAGTTTATTAGACCAGGGCATACTGAGATCAGTAGCCTCCACAAACAATGCACCAATTTGGCCCGTCAGGAAACCGGATGGATCATGGCGACTGACCATTGCTTACCGGGAACTGAACAAAGTAACCCCAGCAGCAGCCCCCACCCTAGCCACGTGTCCCGAGACCATGCTCAAACAGGGACTTCAGTCAAAATTCTTTTTAGTTTTGGACATTAGTAACGGCTTTTGGTCCATTCCATTGGCTAAAGCGTGCCAGTATAAATCCGCAATCACATTTAAAGGACAGCAGTACACGTGGACTTGCCTTCCACAAGGCTTCCACAACTCCCCCTCCATTTTCCACCGACAGCTTACAAATGGATTAGCAAAGTTTTCCCGCCCCGATTGTCTGGTCCAGTATGTAGACGACCTGCTACTACAGACAGACACAAAAGCAGAGCACATTTCGCTTCTCGCAGAACTCCTGGGACTCCTGAAAGAAATTGGCTGTAAGGTAAATCCCAAAAAGGCCCAGATTTTGGAAGAAAAAGTGATATACTTGGGTACAGTAATCACACATGGTAAACGCGAGATCGAGCAAAAGAGAATTGACTCGATCGTCAAATTGCCCCTTCCCCACAATGTCTCAGCCCTCCGGTCATTTTTAGGACTGGTTGGCTACTACCGAAACCATATCGACGGTATCGGCACGAAAGCAGCGCCCCTATCTGAACTTCTCAAGAAAAAGGCATCTTGGGAATGGCTTCCACAGCATACAGATCCTGTGGATGCCTTAAAAAGAGCACTCAGCACATCCCCCCCACTACAGGTTCCAGACTCACTTTCCCCGTACGCTACCGAAGTAGCAAGCACCGACCGAACCCTTTCGGCCTTGCTCCTCCAGGAACGCAATGACCAGTTACGACCCATAGCATACGGCTCACGCATGTTGGGCCCTGTCAAGCAAGGATTTTCTCCCTGTGATAGGCACCTGCTTGCAGTTTTTTGGGCAGTACAGTACTTCACATACATAACAGGACTCAACCCCATCACCATCCTCACTGAACACACCCCAACACAGTTATTGTTAGACAGACGACTTAAAGATGGCACAGTCAGCCAAATCCGAGCAGCCCGTTGGACCCTTCTTTTACAGGGATGGGACATCACGGTTAAACGAACAAAGACCCACACTTTCCTCGCTGACAATTTACAATACCCATGAATGTGAGATCATCTCCACAAAACACAACACAGGTCCATTTATTCCGAAGACACCTCCCAAGAAAATAAATAGTACACGCCAGAGACCCCAGCCCACAGACACATGCGCACCCCTGAAAATTTATGTGGATGGCTCCTCCACAGTTTTGAATGGCAAACGAATAACAGGTTGCGGCATTTATGTAGAGGACGCGCCCTAGAAGAGATTTCCCTAAAGTTGCCAGGACACTTAGGCTCGCAGGCAGCAGAACTGGCAGCGATAGCATACATAGTAGACCACCCCAAATCATTCCCCACCCCAGCAGACATCTATTCGGACAGCTTGTATGTCTGTAATAGTTTGATGGAATTCCTACCCCTGTGGGAAACAACCGGATTTGTTTCCACAGACGGAAAACCCTTACCCTCAGCCCCATTACTCCGCCATATTTTAAAGCAGGCAAAGGACAGGAAATATGGCATTGTTAAAGTGCGCAGTCACCACCGTTCTTTCCCCCTGGTAATGTTAAAGCAGACGCCCTAGCGAAGGTAGGTTCTAGACATGGTTATTTTTGGAACCCCCCCTCCGAAAGCACCCCAGTGCACGCAGTTCAGGTCTCACAGACCAACATACAGGATTTAGATCAGGCTCAGAAACAGGATGAGAAACTCAGGGAGGTTTTAAAGGGTACTTTCCCAGGCCCTAATGACAAGTTTAAGAATTCTATAACCACACATGACGGTGTGATTCTGAAAGAGGGCGTTTATGTAGTACCAAAGCAGGACAGGAACCAGCTCATTTGTCAGTTCCATGACAATCATGGACACCAGGGAATTAAACCCACTTTAGCCCACCTCAGACCTCTCTGCTGGTGGCCAAATTTAAAAGCCGACGTGACACGCTACATAGAGAATTGCTTGAACTGTGCCCATAACAAATATGCAAAAAAGGCCCAACTTAGTCATACCCGCCCCGTTAATGGCCCCTGGACTAATCTCCAGATAGATTTCATAGGACTCCTCCCCCCTTGCAGAAATGGATATAAGTATGTGTTGGTGGTCATCGACACCTTCACAAAATAGGTGGAAGCTTTTCCATCGCGAACAAATACAGCGAAAACAACGGCAAAAATCCGAACCCACCACATCTTTACAAGATGGGGACTCCCCCGCAGTATAGAGTCCGATCAAGGCTCCCATTTTACAGGACAAGTTATGAAAAACGTCCTCACAATTTTCGGTATAACCCAAAAGTTCCATATTGCATACCACCCCCAGTCAACTGGTATCGTCGAACGAATGAATAGGATATTATAAGCCACCCTCAGGAAAATGGTACAACAAAACAACAGCATCTGGGATTCAGTTCTCCCATTTGTGTTAATGTTTTTAAGAAACACGGTATCCACGTCCACAGGATGCACCCCCCACACTCTCATGACCGGATGCCCCATGAAAGGGACAGAATATTTATTAGGATTGGATTTGGCCAGCCCCGCAGTGACAGCCCTCACAGCAGCTAGTAGAGAATGTTAAAGCAGCCCAACTAGCAGCAGCTGTGAAACTGGGAACACGGAAGAAACAGAGCAAGGCTTGTTTAGATAAGATAGTGCATGCCACTGAGTTTGCAGTAGGGCAGCAAGTGATGCTTTCCCTATACAACCCAAGTTCATTCCTTTCTCCAAAATTCTCAGGTCCGTACTCCATTTCGGACAAAGTAAGCCCCTCGGTATATAAGATCACATATCCTAATGGAAAGTCTGCATGGCTTCACATAAACCAGCTCAAGGCTTATGGCTCGCAGAGCAACCACGCACACCACATCCTGCTCGCAGCAGCAGACGAGCACGCCCCGCCCACAGAAGACGCATTCCTACCCTCCGCCAGCCAGTCCAGCCCGTCCTCAGACATGACTTCAACTCCACCCCCAGAGACACGACTCTGCCTCTCCCCGCCCCCAACTAGCAGCGACAGTGATAGCGACTGCACTGACAACAGCCACAGCTGGGGCAGCACGGTAGCATGGTGGTTAGCATAAATGCTTCACAGCTCCAGGGTCCCAGGTTCGATTCCCGGTTGGGTCACTGTCTGTGCGGAGTCTGCACGTCCTCCCCGTGTGTGCGTGGGTTTCCTCCGGGTGCTCCGGTTTCCTCCCACAGTCCAAAGATGTGCGGGTTAGGTGGATTGGCCATGCTAAAAATTGCCGTAGTGTCCTAAAAAGTAAGGTTAAAGGGGGGGTTGTTGGGTTACGGGTATAGGGTGGATACGTGGGTTTGAGTAGGGTGATCATTGCTCGGCACAACATCGAGGGCCGAAGGGCCTGTTCTGTGCTGTACTGTTCTATAGCATATCACGTTACGACTATCCTCCTATACCAGGCCCCACTCCCAGCGATTCCGAGCATGATTCTAGTGGCCCCATCGAGATCACCTACATCAAAGCCCCTGACCCAGACCCACCGCCCGACAATTACGGATTGAACCCCAGCAGTTCCAAACTTGACACACGATTCTGGCACCGAGACAATTCGTTCAGGCTCATCCGGAACGATGAGATGGACCCCAATTTGCCCCAAGCAGCTTTGGCAAGGTTACTCCAGTCAAGAGTATGGCAGCCGAGGGAAGATGATGACATTGAGTCTGACTCCCACCAAGCGAATCCCCTTGCGACTCGGTTCGCTACTGATAACTGAGGTGTCCAGATGATGGTACAAACGAACCGATAGAGATACGGTGTCCTTTCTGATGGAACCTGCACCATGTTTGTTGCATGTTTGTGACGACCTCCATTTTTGTTACATGGATCTTAGCGGGATCCCTTTGGTTGCGTGCGGACGCTAACCCCTTCACCCCTACCCCACAGGCCGTCAATGATTCCCTCCTCTGCAGTAGACAGAGCCCAGCAACAGTCAACAGAACCCCGACTCGGTGTGATATGTTTAGCACTTGGTATTCACTTTCATATGTTGTGGAAGCACTCTTAGCACTGGCGATACTTTGCAGTGTCGTGTAGACCATTAGGATGAGAAAATGGCAAAAGAGAGCCTACCGCTCTCGCACCCCGGTATACAGATTTAGATCCCCTATTTTCGGATTTCACCAGACCCCGAACCCCTTGACGTGGATTAAAGTGCATCCGTTTTTTGTGTGTGTGTTTTGTTTGTCTCAATAAAGAAGTGTGATCTATGTGCTTGACTGCAAAGCCAGAGAAATTTGTATGCTGCTATTTGTACACTTTAAGACGTTAGAATATTTTTGGATTGTTAAAGTGAGAATAGTTTATTGAGAATAGTTAGAGGTTCCAGTTTTTTTATTTTGTAATGCATGCCTTTATGCCATAGAGCCCCGTAGACTTTTTTTTGGTGATGTATGTATTTAAAATGATTTAGGTAAAATTGTATTGCATAGTATAGGATAGTGTAGAGTCTAGTCATGAGTGCCCCGCTTGGGGCACTAGAGAATGAAGACGACGCAGTAATGTGATCTTTCATGCTTCGCGTTGAGGATCACAAGGAGGAAGTGTAGCCACCTGGGGTGGCCACGTCCCGAATACAAAATGGACACTTGCAGAGAATGAAGGGAAAAATTGGACAATGTTAAGAAAGCAGGCAAGTGCAAGGTTTGTCTGTGGATTGGAGTTTGCAGCTCCCAGACAAGACCGATACTACCAGCCATTACCATATTATAGACTTTACAGTGCAGAAGGAGGCCATTCGGCCCATCGAGTCTGCACCGGCTCTTGGAAAGAGCACCCTACCCAAGGTCAACACCTCCACCTTATCCCCATAACCCAGTAACCCCACCCAATACTAAGGGCAATTTTGGACACTAAGGGCAATTTATCATGGCCAATCCACCTAACCTGCACATCTTTGGACTGTGGGTGGAAACCGGAGCACCCGGAGGAAACCCACGCACACACGGGGAGGATGTGCAGACTCCACACAGACAGTGACCCAAGCCGGAATCGAACCTGGGACCCTGGAGCTGTGAAGCAATTGTGCTATCCACAAGGCTACCGTGCTGCCCTTGAGCTATCTCCAGAGCAAACGATACCGGAGCAGACTCCCCGGCGCCAGTGGAGACTAAAACAAAGGCAGGCCAACGGTCACCTAGGGCCCGCCCAGCGATCAGGCAGCCACCCCTTTATTGGAGAAAATCAATACAGATGATTAGGATATGGTCCAATTAATTGGGGCCATGTTCAAGGCCCGCCCAAAAGAGCGTGAAGCCCCTTTGGGGTATAAAGAGGAGCCCCCAAGACAGATCACTCTTCTTCTTCTTCTTCATCTTGGCCTTGGCTCTCAGCGAGGAGAGACCCGCCAAGCACCAGACAAGTAAGTCTAAAGTCAACGCACGCTACGAGATAGGCACTCCTAGCTACTATTCTATACAAGTTCGATGCCAGTCTGAATGTGTCTTCAATTCACTTGTCTCTCAGTCCGGAAGAAACGGTCTCGAACACGTCCGTACTTCAGAATATTCTTTATTGCGATCGGGGCAGCCCTCTAGGTATTCCAAAGAACGACCTCGGAGAGTGCCTAAGTATTGCTCAAAACATCCTTTCTTTATATGTTTTTTTAAGAGGGCTGTCCCTTACATTCACTTGAGCTTGCCCCCATTACAAAGCATAACTTGTTTTTCCCATAGATCCATCTTCGAGCAATCAGCGAGGTGAAGGCCAGAACACGAGACCCCGCCCCGGTCTGCAGCTCCAGCTGGTCTAATACACTGAATGTGCCCCCGAGGGGGACAAAGTTTCAGTTCAATTTGTAGGATCGCCTACATGGTGCCAGAGAAGGAGACACAGAAACCTACGAACTTAGGGCATGACCAGAACATATATATGTCGTTAACCTGAGCCCCTCCACAATGCTCACCCTCATCCTTCACTCCCGCAAATAGACTGGTCATCCTAGACATCGTCAAAGAGCCCTGTGCACTACCTTCAAGTGTATAAGATCTAATCTCGCACATGATGATGTTGCTTTCACCCTATGCAGAATCTCACACCACAACCGCCCCTCCAACTCGGACCCCAACTCCTCTTCCCACTTAGGCTTTACCCCTTCCAAGGATAATACCACCTCCACTATAAGTCTCCCTTAAACCCCTGAGATACTCTCATCCTCCAGTGACAAAAACCTGTCCAACAACGGGGAAGGGAGCACCACCAGGAACGTCGGAAACATCTTTGCGAAGTTGCACACTTGTAAATATCTGAATACATCGGCCTGTGAGAGTCCAAATTTCTCCACTAACTCCTCAAAGCTCGCAAATCGGCACTCCAAAAACAAATACTTCATCACAGCCATCCCCTTCTCCTCCCATTCCCCAAACCTAGCATCCAATCCCGCCAGCTCGAACATGTGTCTCGCACAAACCGGCACCAACTTCGATACTGCCCCCAATTTAAAAAGCTGCCGAAATTGTCTCCATGTCTTGAGCGTGAAACCCACCACCGGATTCCATTAGTACTTCCTCAGACAAGTAGGTAGCAAAGCCATGACCTTCTCCCTTAACACCGACACCCAGTGGCGGACTGGGTCTAAAAATATTGGTTGCCAGGAGACAAAGGGGGCTCACCCACAACTACAATGCTATCATTTAATTTTCATAACGAATAAATAAAATTTTCAAAAAATACATATGGAAAAAAGGGTACAATTAAAGTTTTGTGGAAAAAATGTGTATTTCTTAGTAATTACAGTGTACATGTACTGTACATATTACTAGCAGTAGATATCAAATGTAAATACAGGATGTTATAATTGAATTTTTAATTTTTATTTTTTAATTTTAAGTAATTGGTTGATATTTTTAAATAGTTTACTGCACAATTTACACATTAACAGATAGTTCAAAAGCACAATAGAGCATTGCATGCAGTCCACTATATTAAGAGCAATCGTTTGTGTTCGCTAGATGATTGTGCGAATCTGCCAATAATTGCTTCTGCATCCAATTCATCTAACAATTCCTTTTCAATGGATAGCAACATGTATGATTCCAAATTCTCCTCAGACAGAGAATTTCTTAACCTTGTCTTTATGATCTTTAGCTTTGAAAATGTCCTCTCACATTGGACTTGAGTAACTGATAGTGTGCAGATGACTTTATAAAGTTCATAAAGCTTATCATATGCCTTGTCATGAAGTCTGTTGGATGCCAGAATTTTTAGTACACACGATGGGCAAGTGCTGCAAATTTTACAATTGTTGCAGCTGGAATCCATATTCTCACCATCATTAAGCAATAGCTTTAATACATCAAAGTTTGAAGCAAAAGAAAACAATTCCAATATTACTTGATCTTTGTTGATTTGTGGAAACAGCTTAATAATACCTTCAAATGCTTCATCGTCAAGGCCCTTCTCTGCAATAGTTTTAAACTTTGCTGGGTCCAAGCAGGACAAATCTTTATATAACTGTTTGTGTTGTACAAAGCGTGATTCAAGTGACTGGACAATGCGATCCATTATTAGGTTAAACACATTTACTCGAAAATCAGCTAGAGAATCTGAGGAATTTCTTTCATCATCAATAAGCTCATCTGCCATTCTTTTCTTCTTCTTCTGCCTCTTAACTGGCAATGCTGTTTCCAACACATCAATTTCCAATGTTTGATTTTCATCCATATTCATCTGTGAAATCCTGTCATTACATTTATTTACAAATTCCAAAGCCTTGCTGTGAACGTTATCAAATGTTCTTGTCTGTTCCTTCAACTTTGTTGTAGCTGAATCTACCAAACTCCATGCAGTAAACATATCTAAACCACTTGTCTGCAGATAACTTGATAACAGGGTTGTAGTTTCAAATATATACAAGTAAGTAAATGCTGTCAATATGGTTTCAAACTTTAGAAGGCTTTCAAGTAAAACATTTACTACATATTTTGTTTTTGCATCAAACTTTTCTGAATCTTGTATCATTGATAAGCATGTCAATAGATTTACGAAAGTACTGGCAGCGGCATCATCAAAACGTCCAAATATAGTTGTTGCTGCATTGGATTTTCCTGACCATCTGGTCTCACCAATTAGCTTTAATCGTTTTTCTTGTCCTAGATGTTTTCCTACAACTTCTATCCATACAGCCATTCTCTTGTATGATGCTTTCACAACAGTTGCTATATTCTGGAGCAAATTGAAAAAAGAAACTGCAGGCACACAACATTTTGTTGTTTCAGTTATCACCAAATTCAAGACATGGGCATAGCATCATATATGAACATGTTGATCAGCCACATCAGCAATTTTACTTTGTAAACCATTATACTGGCCATGGAAGCTTGCAGCGCCATCTGTGCTATCAGATAAACATTTTTGGGGGTCAATTTTAAGATCCTGTAATGTTTCAATCAATAGATCAAAAAGTCCCTGTCCTGAACCATCATTACTTGGCACAACTGAAAGTAGTCGCTCACAGATAATACCTTTAAACACATACCGAATAATAATGCTAAACTGATCAATGGATGAATTATCTTGTGTTGAATCAACCTGAATAGAATAATATTTTGCTTGAGAAACTTCATGACTAATTCTTTCTTGTATCATATTCTTCATAATTTTGATTAACATGTTTATAGTTGTTTTACTCAGGTATGTAACAAGCCCACCACGGCCTTTACTTTGAGCCTTTCCTTGTTGTTCTAATCGTTTGATTCTTTGTTTAGACTTATTTTGCACTGCAGAAACGTGAGCTGCCATAATGGGGTCATATTTTGCCATCAACTGCACTGTAGCTAAAAAATTGCCATGATTCAGAACCTCATTATCTAGAGTGTAGGCCGATTAATTTCTGTGAACTCAAAAAGGAAGTGCTTGCTGGCCTAATATCTTTATGATGTCTATAATCCTCATGACAATACTTCTCTGCTTCAATACTTCTTCTTTCCTTTTAATTAGTGATGCTGCAAAAAATTTATCTAAGGTGCCATCATTAACCACACTGATATATTACTGAGCATTTCTGACATGTGTTGTTGTCGATTCATGTAAAGTCAAGCTCTGGCTAATATGCCTGTAGTCACTAAAACCACGTACAAAGGGTAATGGATTACAAGTGTTGGGAAACTCAAAGGCTAAGCAGTATGAACAATATAAGCATCTATTTTTTTTGTTATATGTTAACCATTTTCTTGCGACTGAGTCATTCATAATTTTCCTCTCATACAAACGAGCATCAAATGGCAGATCATCAAGTGGCTGAAGTGGATGTTCAGCAAAAAACTGTTTTAGCTTTGCTCGTGATGGATATTGGAAGATTCCAGAAATTGATCTTTCATTTTCTTGCGTAGGTTCATTTACAGGATGTGGTTCAGAAACCAAGTCATTTATGCTTGAAGGAATATCTGATTCCCTGTCACTAGTTGAAGCTATGTGTT
Source organism: Scyliorhinus canicula (assembly GCF_902713615.1). NCBI lineage: Eukaryota > Metazoa > Chordata > Chondrichthyes > Carcharhiniformes > Scyliorhinidae > Scyliorhinus > Scyliorhinus canicula. The sequence continues at coordinate 181,775,836 of NC_052147.1, forward strand.
CAGATGTTGCAACTACATGCAGTACAGATACCGGAACAAGGAAGACAGAAGAAATATTGGGCCTGGGTTGATTAGTAATGGATGCACTTGTATTTGTCTCTACATTCAAAGTAGCTCTTCTCTGTTCTTGCAACTCACATGTCATTGCATCATCAGCATGAGCATTGTTTCTTGCTTCTTGATTATTTGTTTCAGAACTGGATATTGATGTGGATTGTGCTTGTGGTATTATAAACTCTGTAATAGGCCTGCATCGCTTGGCTGATTCCTTCCTTTCTGCTTCTTTTTGTTCTTTGCGTTTTAGTGACCCAGATTTATGCTTTTTCTTTTCCATGCTGGTAGGGACAATATTCCTGAAATAAAAACTTAATTAAAAATAGCCCACATTGGGAAAAATTTATATTGATGATTGCAAGAATAACTTGAAGGAACGCCAGATAAACCCCTACTTGATAAAAAATATAAAATAACTTACTTACACTTCAATAGGCTATGTTCATTAGTCAATGCTACTGTGGCCTATGCAGCTTCAGAAGAGGAGACAATCCACTGTCCAGTGTTCACACCAGCAAGCAACTGAGACAACTGTTGAAACTTAGAAGTTTGGTCCGACTATAGTAAGACATTAGGAATGGTCCCACGACCAAAGTTACCATGTCCAGTTTGATACCAGTGTAGTGTTACAAGTCGCAACCCTTTGAGTTTACCGATCATGGCTTATCACTTCAATATCTTTGACCTCATGATTCACGGTCAAAGGTACCGCTTCTCCTTTTCGGTGACCTCACGACCCTATGTACTGCTTGATATCCTTTCAAGTTGCCGACCATCTCAAATCACAAACTGTAACTTTATCTTTAAATTCACACACTCTTGCTGAAAACGTGGATTTCCAACTATGTCCGACCCGGGTGAACCAGCCCACCCCCCTCCATTCCTTTTGACACCCGTTTAACACTGCTTCGTTCCTTCATACACTGAGTGATTATTTGTTTGTTTCTTTATTACATTTTTATTTGGTATTGCTCTTTTTAAAAACAATTATATTTTATTAAGTTAGAATACAAATCTCAGGAAAGAAGTTGGAGATTTATTTATCTAATTAATTATAATTTTTAAGGGCCCTTCAGCGATTCACGGGCCCCTTCTTGGCTCTCCGGGCCCCGGACCGATGTACCGGCTGAACCAAGACTACTGCTTGATATCCTTTGAAGTTGCCGACCATCTCAAATCACGAATTGTAACTTTATCTTTAAATTCACACACTCTTGCTGAAAACATGGAATGTCCTTAATTATGCCCGACCCGGGCTCCCCTATTCCACATCCTTCCACTACCTCCCCTGCTTCGTTCCTTTTCATGCGCTGCTTATTTGTGTCCTGTTCTTTTTTGTTTCTTATTCCTTTTTATTACTAAAACAGTTGTCTGTGTTTGTTTCTTTATTGCATTTTTATTTGATATAGGGGGCCCCACTTCATCAGGGGCCCACTTGCCATCGGGCAAGCTGACACCCTGGCCAGTCCGCTACTGCCGACACCTACACAAGCTCAACTGAATTGCAGTCTTTTTTGGAAAGAGTATAAAGTTGCTCCCATCTTCCAACGCGATCACTTCACCCTGTTTTGCTGGTTTGTAATGTCCCATTACAGTCAACGGTCCTTTCTCCCAGTCTTCCTAGTAATTCTGAACCAACCTCTAACAGCATATCTCACTCCGGTGATTCAGAGCCAAATCCTCCAGTATCTTTCATTTTCCACAAGTTCTATCTCTTTGACAAGAGAACGTTTTTTTACACACATACTGCCTGATAGCTAACAGAGAAAAACAGCCTTTTTTCCCTCTGCAACAGTTGCTGTTCCTCTCTCTCTGTCTTTCCATTACTCACTCATTCACTGTCTCTTCTTTAAGGCACACAACCAAGAATAGCTGCCTCTCCCATTGCATTGAGGTGTGAAATATGGCCCTTGGGTTTCAGTAAATCTTGACCTGGGCCTCCTGTTCACGTGGTAACCATTATTTATAATTACGGAGCGGAAAGAGAGGCAAGCTGAACTCTTTTGTCCTCTCACCCTCTGTCTAAGCAGAAGTATTTTAAGACCATAACATAAGAACTAGGAACAGGAGTAGGCCAACTGGCCCCTCGAGCCTGCTCCGCCATTCAATAAGATCATGGCTGATGTTTTTGTGGACTCAGCTCCACTTCCCCACCTGCTCACCGTAACCCTTAATTCCTTTACTGTTCAAAAATGTCATAATAATAATCATTATTAGTGTCACACGTAGTCTTACATTAACACTACATTGAAATTACTGTGAAAATCCTCGAAGCACCACACGATAACACCTGTTCGGGCACTCTGAGGGAGAATTCAGAATGTCCAATTCATCTAACAAGCACATCTTTGTGGGCTCATGGGAGGAAACCGGAGCACCCAGAGGAAACCCACGCAGACACGGGGAGAATGTGCAGACTCCGTCCAGACAGTGACCCAACCCGGGTCCCTAGTGATGTGAAGCAACAGTGCTAACCACTGTGCTACCGTGCCACCCATATCTATCTTTGCCTTAAAAACATTCAACAAGGTAGCCTCAACTGCTTCACTGGGCAGGGAATTCCACAGAAATAACAACCCTTTGGTGAAGAAATTCCTCCTCAACTCAGTCAAAAATCTGTTCCCTTTATTTTGAGGCTATGCCCCCTGGTTCTAGTTTCACCGTCCAGTGGAAACAACTCCCTGCTTCTATCTTATCTATTCCCTTCATAATTTTATATGTTTCTATAAGATCCCCCCACATTCTTCTATAGTCCCAGTCTACTCAATCTCGCCTCATAAATCAATCCTCTCAACTCTGGAATCAACCTAGTGAATCTCCTCTGCACCCCCTCCCTAAGACCAGAAGATACTCGGCCCCTTGAGTCTGCTCTACCATTCTCATCCCCATTCTCCAGCCTTCTCCCCATAACCCTTGATTCCCTTATTAATCAAGAACCTATTTATCTTTGTCTTAAAGACACTGTGAGTTGGCCTTCACAGCCTTAAAGAGTTCACAGATTCACCACCCTCTGTCTGAAGAAATTCCTCTTCATCTCTGTTTTAAAGGATCTTCCTTTCAGTCTGAGGCTGTGGCCTCGGGTTCTAGTTTTTCCAACTAGAGGAAACATCCTCTCCATATCTACTCTATCTAAGCCTCTCAGTATTTTATAAGTTTCAGTAAGATCCCCCCCTCATCCTTCTAAACTCCAACGAGTACAGACACAGAGTCCTCAAATGCTCCTCATATGATAAGCTCGTCATTCCAGGCATCATTTTTGTGAACCTCCTCTGGAGCCTTTCCAAGGCCAACACATCATTTCTTGGGTACAAAGCCCAAAACTGCTCACAATACTCCAAATGGGGACTGACCAGAGCCTCAGAAGTACATTCCTTCTTTTGTACTCTGTAGCCCCCTCGACATGAATGGGAACATTGAATTTGTGTTCCTAACTGCCGACTGAACCTGCACATTAGTTTCAAGAGAATCTTAACCAAGGACTCCTAAGTCCCTTTGTGCTTCTGATTTCCTAAGCCTTTTCTCATTTAGAAAATAGTCTATGCCTCCATTCTTCTTACCAAAGTACATAAACTTTTCCACATTGTATTCCATCTGCCACTTCTTTGCCCACTCTCCTCGCCTGTCCAAGTCCTTCTGCGGCCTCCCTGTTGCAGGATAGAGGGTGAACATCTACACCGACAGCCGGTACGTTTTCGGAGTCATACATGATTACATGATAGCTTGGGCTCGACGTGGGTACATAACCTCCTCAGGACGGCACGTGCAACATGAAAATCACGTCAAGGAACATGTAGAAGCAACTAAAGTACCAGCAGAAGCTGCAGTAATTAAGATAAATGCCCACAAAAGGATACAGACACCACAGCAGCGAGGCAATGATTACACAGACAGGATAGCTAAAGCTCTTACAGAGCAAGTCCCAGGAAAGCAGGAGCAAGAAGTAAAGCCAGTTGTTGCATATGAACCAGATTCGGATAGTGTAGGGGAGATACAACGAGCAGCAAAAGGAGAAAAAGTAGAGGGATGGGACCGAGAGAGGCTGTAAAAATTCAGACAAAATTTGGAGAAAGGACGGCGTGTAGTAGCACTGCCGCAATGTATAAGGCAAACCTTACTAAAAGTTTATCATGGGATAGCATATATCAGGAGAGATAAAATTATTAAGCAGATCAGCAGCTGCTGGTGATGGTAAGGTATGGGGAGACAGATAGGCAGACACTGCCAGCAGTGTATAGTCTGTGCCGATGAGAGCCTGGGAAGACTCCCAAGATAAAGCTGAGGTATCACCCCAGACCGCAGGGGCTGTGTGAGCAACTGTAGATAGACTTTACCAGATCACTCCCACAGTCACAGAACAAGAGGAACTGCCTGGTGCTGATATACAGGTTCACCCATTGGGTGGAGGCATTCCCCTGCAGGGATTGCTGAGCTGGAACTGTTGCTCGGATACTTGCAGAGGAAGTAATACTGTGGTGGGTGTGTGGTGAACGTATTGCTACTGCAATTCACCACTGTATTGTACTGTACTATGTTGATGCCCTTGTGGGCTCTGCCTGTGACTCCGCCCCCTCAAGGGTGGTATATAAACCTGCAGCCTGTAGGCGGCACTCAGTACAGAGCAGTTGCAGGCAGGCACAGATCTAGCTTATTAAACGACTGTTCACTTCTACCAATCATCTCGTGTGAATTGATGGTCGCATCAATTTAATAAGCTGAGATATCGCAATGGAAGCCGCCCTCAAACCTGATTGACTGGAACTCGACCCACAGGCACCTGAAGCTAAAGGAATCTTCTCACATTGGCTCCGCTGCTTTGAGGCCTATCTCGCCTCCTCCTCCTCGCCTACCATCACTGAGGCATGCAAGCTGAGTCTCCTCAATGCCCGGGTGAGCCACAGAATCCTTTTACTAATCGAGGACGCGACCACGTACACAGATGCGGTCGCGATTCCGAAAAGACATTACGTGAAGCCGGTGAACAAAGTGTTCGCGCGGCATCTCTTCACCACACGTTGTCAATGTCCCGGGGAACCGCTGGAAGAATATCTTCGTGACCTGAGGGTACTCGTTCGGAACTGTGACTACAAGGACGTCATGGCCTCGCAGCACATGGAACTCGCCATCCGGGACACCTATGTGGGTGGAGTCAGGTCCACTCGGTGCCCTCGACCTAGAAGAGACGGTAAAACGATCCACCTAATTAGAGGTAGCCTTCCAGAGCCTAAATGCTTTCCCCTCCGACCACGGGATTTCCTCATGGGCGCCGGAGGCAAGGCCATCACCCAACCCGAGGGTGTCCCAGGCCTGTGCCGCATGGCTGCCCGCCCAACCGGGGGGGTCGTCTTGCTACTTCTGCGGTCAGAACCAGCACCCCAGGCAGCGTTGCCCAGCTTGGAACGCGACCTGCAGCGATTGCGGCAAGAAAGGTCATTTTGCCAAAGTCTGCTTGGCCCGACCTAAAGTTCCAAACTCGCAGGCCCGACTCACAGACCCGCATACCCCGCAGCGTGGCTGCGTGCCTGCGGGTAACTCCCCCTTCTGACACGTTATCCGCCTCGTGGTATCTGTGGGGGCCGCCATCTTTAACTCCGCCCGACACGTGCGACTCATGGGGGCCGCAATCTTGGCCGCCATCTTCAACCCAGCCTGCCATATGCGACTCATGGGGGCCGCCATCTTGGCTGCCATCTACAACGCCGCCCGACACGTACGACCGACAGGGGCCGCCATCTTGGCCACCATCTTGGGAGCCCCTCGCTACCGCCGACCACATCGGCGACCCGCAGCTCGGCACGGTCACTCTCAACCAGTCACGGCCCAAGCACCTCAAGAACTCCATGATGACCGTCTGGGTCAATGGGCACAAAACGCCCTGACTGTTCAACTCCGAGAGCACGGAGAGCTTCATCCATCCGGACACTGTAAGGCACTGCTCCCTCCAGATTTCCCCCGTGTTCCAAACAATCTACCTTGCTTCCGGATCACATTCAGTGCAGATCCAGGGGTACTGTGTCGCTAACCTCGCGATACAGGGCACCGAGTACGCCAATTATAAACTCTATGTCCTTCCCCACCTCTGCGCTCCTCTCTTGTTAGGACTGGATTTCCAGTGCAACCGCAGAAGCCTGACCCTGAAGTTCAGCGGACCCCTACCCCTTCTCACCATATGTAGCCTCGCGACCCTTAAGGTTTCCCCTCCCTCGCTCTTCGCGAATCTCATCTCCGACCGTAAACCCGTCGCCACCAGGAGCAGGCAGTATATTGCCCAGGATAGGACTTTTATCAAGTCGGAGGTCCAGTGGCTCTTGAGTGAGGGGATCATAGAGGCCAGTAATAGCCCCTAGAGAGCCCAAGTGGTGGTCGTCAGGACCGGGGAAAAGAACCGGAAGGTTGTCAACTACAGCCAGACCATAAATCGGTACACGCAACTCGATGCGTACCCCTTTCCCCGCATAGCGGATATGGTTAATCAGATTGCACACTACCGGGTTTTCTTCACGGTAGATCTGACGTCCGCATACCACCAGCTTCCAATCCGCCCGGAAGACCGCCACTACACTGTCTTTGAGGCAGACGGTCGCCTCTTCCACTTCCTCAAGGTCCCCTTCGGCGTCACCAATGGGGCATCGGTCTTCCAAAGAACGATGGACCGAATGGTTGAGCAGCACGGGCTGCAGGCCACCTTCCCGTACTTGGATAATGTCACCATCTGCAGTCATGATCATCAGGACCACGATGCTAACCTTCAGAAGTTCCTCCAAACCGCCCAATCCCTTAATCTCACCGACAACAAGGATAAATGCGTTTTCCGCACAACCTGACTAGCCATCCTCGGCTATGTCGTGGAAAACTGAGTCCTAGGGCCCGACCCCAACTGCATGCGCCCCCTCCTGCAATTCCCCGTTCCCCACTGCCCCAAGGCCCTGAAAAGATGCTTGGGGTTCTTCTCATATTATGCCCAGTGGGTCCCCAACTATGCGGACAAAGCCCGCCCACTTATCAAAGCCACCATCTTTCCCCTGATGACTGAGGCCTGTCTGGCCTTCAGCTGCATCAAGGCAGACATTACCAAGGCCGCGATGCACACGGTGGATGAGTCCATCCCCTTCCAGGTAGAGAGCGATGAGTCAGACGTTGCCCTGGCCACTACCCTTAACCAGGCAAGCAGGCCCGTGACCTTCTTTTCTCGTACCCTCAAAGCCTCTGAGATTCGACACTGCTCCATCAAAAAGGAAGCTCAAGCCATTGTGGAAGCTGTGCGACATTGGAGGCACTACCTGGCAGGTAGGAGGTTCACCCTCGTCACCGACTAACGGTCGGTAGCCTTTATGTTCAACAACACACATCGGGGCAAGATCAAGAATGATAAGATCTTGACGTGGAGAATCAAACTCTCCACCGATAATGACGACATCGTGTATCCTCCTGGGAAGCACAATGAGCCCCCAGATGCCTTGTCCCACGGCACATGCCATCCACAATGACCTCTGTCACCCGGGGGTCACTTGGCTTTTCCACTTCATCAAGGCCCGCAACCTGCCCTACTCCACTGAAGAGGCCAGGGCCATGACCAGGGACTGCCAAGTCTGCGCCGAGTGCAAGCTGCACTTCTATCAGCCAGGCAACGCCCACCTGGTGAAGGCCTCCCGCCCTTTGAGCGCCTCAGTGTCGATTTCAAAGGGCCCCTTCCCTCCACTGACCGCAACGTGCACTTTCTCAACATGGATGACGAGTACTCCCGTTTCCCCTTCGCCGTCACATGTCCCGACATGACCGCGGCCACTGTCATTAAGGCCCTGCACAGCATCTTCACCCTGTTCAGTTTCCCCACTTACGTCCACTGGGCTCCTCTTTTATGAGCGATGAGCTGCGTCAGTACCTGCTCGGTAAGGGCATTGCCTCATGCAGGACTACCATCTACAACCCCCGGGGAAACGGACAGGTGGAGAGGTAGAACGCGACGGTATGGAAGGCCGTCCTTCTGGCCCTACGGTCTAGAGGTCTCCCGGTTTCCCGCTGGCAGGAGGTCCTCCCCGACGCGCTCCACTCCATTCGGGCGCTCCTCTGCACAGCCACGAACGAGACCCCTCACGACCATCTATTTATCTTCCCCAGGAAATCCATCTCCAGGGTCTCGCTTCCGTCCTGGCTGACAACACAGTGGCCTGTCCTCCTCCGGAAGCACGTGAGGAGCCACAAATCCGACCCGCTGGTCGAGAGGGTCCAGCTCCTACATGCCAACCCTCAGCATGCCTATGCGGCACACTGCGACAGACGACAGGATACAGTCTCCTTCCGGGATCTGGCATCCGCCGGTTCCCCAGCAACCATCACCAACGCAACCCCCCTACACTGCCTGTCACCAACAACCGAATCCCTCACGGTGGGCTACCAGCTGCCCCCCTGGGGATCCTGAACACCGCCCCCGCCCCTCCATGGCCTACACCCCTCCCTTCCGCCATCGCCGACATACTGTGATGAAGCTCCAGACGACACGCTCCCGGAGTCAACGAGTCCAACACCCGTGCCTACAGCTACGCCGGAGCTGAGTCGATCACAGAGAACGAATAAGGCTCCGGACAGATTCGATATGTTAGCCCACTTCACCCCCGCTGGACTTCAATTTTTAACAGGGGGTGAATGTGGTGAACGTATTGCTACTGCAATTCACCACTGTATTGTACTGTACTATGTTGATGCCCCTGTGGGCTCTGCCTGTGGCTCCACCCCGTCAAGGGAGGTATATAAACCTGCAGCCTGTAGGCGGCACTCAGTACAGAGCAGTCGCAGGCAGGCACAGATCTAGCTTATTAAAACCACTATTCGCTTCTACTAATTGTCTCATGTGAATTGATGGTCGCATCAGGGTGTCCAACTAGATTCGGACCAGGGCCCCCACTTTACAGTGAGAGTAATGAAGCAGGCTTGTGCCCTGCTGGGAATCAGACAGCGATTTTGCGTTCCATACCGCCCACAAAGTTCAGGTATGATAGAAAGGATGACAGGACACTTGAAAACACCCTGACAAAGGCCTTAGTGGAGACTGGACAAGGTTGGGTAAAAGTCTTATCCGCCATATTAATGAAGATGCGAACCACCGGGGCTTGAGGGATTGGACTGACCCCCTTTGCGCTAATGACAGGGAGAACCATGATGCTTTCCGAGGATGTAGTGACAGGGGTGCAGATGTTTACAACGCAAGGGAAAGGGTGTTCAATTTGATCAGACACCTAGCTGAGCGGCTGCACGGTCTAAAAGGGGAGGTGATAGATATGCATAGAATTAAAGATTGGTAAAGAGAGAAGGAATACATCCACACCCAAAACCCCAAGGCAGGATACCTCCTAAAAGAGCAGGTTTGCAGTGGGTAGGACCCTATGAGGTGATTATCGCAGGAGATACCTGTGCCTTGGTGGATATGAAAGGCTCACCAAGATGGAAACACTATACACAGTTAAAGTCGTATAAGGGGAAGGCACGGTACACTGGTTAGCACAGCTGCCTCACGGCGCCGAGGACCTGAATTTGATCCCTGACCCAGGTCACTGTCCATGTGGAGTTTGCACATTCTCCCCATGTCTGCGCGGGCCTCCCCCCCACAATCCAAAAGGATGTGGAGGGTAGGTGGATTGGCTACGCTAAATTGCCCCTTAATTGGAAAAAAATAATTGGATATTCTAAATTTATTTAAAAAGGAGAAAAAGAAAAAAAAAGTCATATAAGGAACCTAAAGAGATCTAACTTTCCCCGATCTAACTCGGGGCTAATGTTACCTTTTTCCTAGGTTCTTACTCCCTTTGGTGATCCTTACAAAGATATACGAGGCGCCAACTGTATATGTGGAGGGGGATACCTGCCTGCGCCCAGGACAATACGTCCAGCTCCCCGCGGGAGGGACAGGAGAATGGATTAAGAAACCAAACACCTGGATTTCGGATTGAGTAACTCCCGCCAGCCATTGGACACAGGTGATCACGCCAGTTTAGGGAAAGACCATGACAGAAACCACCATTTCTGTGCCTCTCGAGAGACCCGGAATACCAATTTCGATCAAAGATCCGGGCTGTGGATGGGCTAATACAGATTGGAGATCTGACATCATAAAACAACCCATGGGACAGCATTTCCTTCAGCAATTATGAAAGGGACGCTCGTTCACCACACCTTCTGAGTTGGGACTAAAAACAAAAGGTCTCAGAGGGACACTTGGTTATCAAGGGGATATATGATGCACACACAGGGTTGGGTATGTGGGCTTATACATGTAACATAACGGAACCGAAAGAGGGTGTGTGGATATTGGGTCCATATTTAAATTTAACGGCAGGATGGGTCAATCTCACTCCTTTTCTTTGGGAACCTGGCCTTGGAGATCAGAACTGTCAGGAATACTGTACCCATGTAGTAGATAGACTAGGATGTAGTGATGTTAGGTGTTATAATCTTAGTACTTTTAGATATCAAATTCCTAATGGTTGAATTTCTCCTGGACGGACTAGTTAGGATTGGGAAACCTAAAACCCGATTACATGGTGCCACAATGGTACCTTTAGAAATAACACATAACGTCTCAGGGTTATTAGAGGTCCTCCTCCAACACTCCAAGTGCCACTATCATCCCAGTATCATCAAATCAGACTACAGGGACCATAGATGATTATAATTACACGCTAATTCCTGAGTCAAGGATACGCAGGCAAAATAAAAGGAGCAGTTTAGGAGACATTGGAGGGTTATTTGGCAGCGCAAACTCAGTAAAGAATTCAGTGCAGCCAGCTGAAATAAATGGTTACGCCTCCTGGGTAGCCGTGGAAGTCAGAAAAGGATTACAATATGGGGCTTACGGGACTGAGTATACACTGACTGCCATAAATCTACAAGGAGAAGGGCTCCTACAGACCTTGGACGAAGTATCACGGGGTATCAGGGCCGGCTCAAGGTACCGGCAACTCGGGCAGTCGCCCGGGGCGCCATGTGCTAGGGGGCGCCATCCGAGACCCGGCGCCCGTTCTTTCCCGCATCAAACCTTTAGCCACATGTTTACTTCCCTAATTTTCTCATCCATGTGCCAATTTGCACGTTGCTCTGGTAGTAATCCATAGATTTTAACCCTTGAGGACCTGTTCTTTAATTTAGGTCCTGGTGCCTGATAATCCCCCAACAGGTTCTCTTTCCTAGTCTTGCCTAAGCTGTTTATCCCAAAGCTGGATCCTCCCCCTCCAACATTCTTCCAAGTTGGCCAGAGATGTCCCTCAACCTGGAACCGGACAGGCAACATACCATGCGGGACTCTCGATCCAGCTTACAAAGGATGCTATCAAGCAACCTAATTAAAGAATCTCCTACAACTACCACTTGTCTTTTTGCTCCCCCACCTTGAATTGCATTCTGTACAATGGTTCAGTGGTCGGCTTGCTCATTCTTCCATACGCCCCTTTTCCTCATCCACACAGAGAGCAAGTTCCTCTTGCCTGTTGGACAAGGTCAAGAGCTGAGGCTCCTCTGTTCCTGAATTCAGAATCCCTCTACCTATCTCACTTGCAGTCATGCCCTGCAGTCTCTGACCACTGACCCAATTTGAGGTACTTAATCTCTGGGGTGTGACCGCCTCCTGAAACAAAGTGTTCAGGTAACTCTCCCCCTCCTCAATGTGCCGCAATGTTTGTTTCTCAGACTCCAGCTCATCAACTCGGAGCCGGAATTCCTCAAGCAACAAACAGTTGCTCAGATGTGGTCACTGTAGCTCACAATGGGATCTGCCATTTCCCACATCATGCAGCTACAGCACATCGCCTGCCCAGCCATCTCTACTTAGTTAATTAAATAATGAATGTCTTTTGCAGTGAGTTTTTCCACATTTAACATGTATTCCCTGTCAGGCAATCAGGTCACAAATTTCCTGTGACATTACATTTTCATTTTTTAAATCAGCTTCAGTGACCCTGGATCCCCGAGGTAAGTTACTTTATACTCACCGAGTTCAATACTCCGTCCACCGGGACTGCTCCCTGGAGACTCGGCTGCAAATCCCCACGGTAAGTTACTTTATACTCACCGAGTTCGATGTTCCACCCACCGAGATGGCTCCCTTGAGACTAGGCTGCGAACCCCCAAGGTAAGTTACTTAATAATCAGCGAGTTCAATGCTCCGCCCACCGGGACGTCTCCCTGGAGACTAGGCCGCGAATCCCCAAGGTAAGTTACTTTATACTCACCAAGTAAGAGGCTCCACCCACCGAGACTGCTCCCTGGAGACTAGGACCCTGATCCCCGAGGTAAGTTATTTTATACTTACCAAGTTCAAGGCTCCACCCACGGAGACTGCTCCCATGAGACTAGGCCGCAAAGCTCCGAGGTAAGTTGCATTATACGTACCTGATTCAATGCTCCGTCCACCGGGACTGCTCCCTGGAGACTAGGCTGCAAATCCCCAAGATAGGTTACTTTATACTCACCGAGTTCGATGCTCCACCCACCGAGATGGCTCCCTTGAGACTAGGCTGCGAACCCCCAAGTTAAGTTACTTAATACTCACAGAGTTCGATGCTCCGCCCACCGGGACTTCTCCCTGGGGACTAGGCCGAAAATCCCCAAGGTAAGTTACTTTATACTCACAGAGTTCGATGCTCCGCCCACTGGGACTTCTCCCTGGAGACTAGGCCGCAAATCCCCAAGGTAAGTTACTTTGTACTTACTGAGTTCGATGTTCCGCCTTCCAAGATTGCTTCCTGGACACTAGGCCAGAAATCCCCAAGGTAAGTTACTTTATATTCACCCGAGTTCGTGGCTCCACCCACTGAGACAGTTCCTTTGAGATTAGGCCGCAAATCCAAAAGGTAAGTTACGTTATACGCACCGAGTTCAATGCTCCGCCCACTGATACTGCTCTCTGGAGACTAGGCCGCAGATCCCCGAGGTAAGTTACTTTATACTCACCAAGTTCGATGCTCTGCCCACCGAGACTGCTCTCTGGAGACTAAGCCGCAGATCCCCGAGTTAAGTTACTGTATGGTCAGCGGGTTTGATGCTCCACCCACTGGGACTGCACGCTGGAGACTAGGCCGTGCATTCCCGAGGTAAATTACTTTATACTCACCAAGTGCGGTGCTCTGCCCTCCAAGATTGCTCTCCGGTGACTAGGCCGCAAATCCCCTAGGTAAGTTACTTTATACTCACCACGTTCGATGCTCTGCCCACCAAGACTGCTCCCTGGAGACTAGGCTTTTAAAGTAGGCTGTGGCATGTTTCCCCAAACCCTCAGTTTGTGTGGTCCAAGTTATAAGTAACAGGCAGCAAATTCTCTTTATGATTAACTCATAAGGTTAGTTTATTTCACATTCAAACTCAAGTGGGGCAGGGGGTGTTTGGGAGGATATTCACAACCTCACACATGCAGGTTTAGTAAGGGGGTTAACCAAGAGGTAATTTTTAAAACTATAGATGACAACAGTAAAAGAACCACAGAAATTAATTTTAGATACAGAGTCTCGAAAGTCAAAGTCCAGAGGGAGTTTCAAATGAGTTCCTGGTCGGAGGCAGCAGCAGGAAAGTCCATGAAAGGGAATGAGGGTGCAGTATGATGTGCTTTCTCTATCTTAGCTGCTTGGCTGGCGATGGTCAGGCGCTTTTAAAATAAAAAAGGCTTCAATAGGTTGAGTGATGGTACCCAGCTGCTTGGTCAGGAACCCTGCTATTGTTATTTTCAGGTTAGAAGTAATCGGCAGATTGATCTGTGAGGATAGGAATGCAATATTTAAACTGCCCAAGATGCTAGAAGCATGGGATCATGTGATGTGGCCCATTATTGAATTAATTGCAGCTTCACAAGCAATTTTTGTGCCTCTGGCCATAATCTGTTGTTTCCATAGGAGTGAAATGGTGGCTGTTAGTGCCTATTCCGGTATAACAAGTTTCAGCGTCTCTGTCTTTGTTTTCTCCCCAGCTGTGAATGCTAATTTATTTGTTAGCTTTCTGTTGGAATTTCCAGAACAGATGGTCAATCTTGTAAGTCATGTGACTTGTAGCAACCATCTCTTGGTTCAGCAACAGTCCAATACAAAATAGCAAAATAAGAATAACGTTTTGATGCGCAGTTTTGTTTTCTTTTCATGTCTTGTTGACATGGCACCTGGTTTGTTGCAAGGCAGACTCCAATTCAACTTCACACCATACCCCATTTCCAGGACATTTTTTTTCACTTCAAATTTAAGGAGACAGTCAAATCATAACCAACTTATGAAACTTCACCATTGTAACGAAATGTAGAGATAATTTTGGAGTTAGGTTTTGAAATAATGCTGTCATGGGTGGTACAGTGGTTAGCACTGCTGCCTCACAGCGTCAGGGACTTGAGTTTGATTCAGTCCTTGGGTGACTGTCTGTGTGGAGATTACACATTTTCCCCATGTCTGTGTGGGTTTCCTCCGGGTGCTCTGGTTTCCTACCATAATCCAAAGATGTACAGGTTAGGTGGGATCGTGGGGATAGGACAGGGGAGTGGGGAGTGAGGTGACTAATGAAGGGTAATCTACCTCCCAAGAGGCATTGGACATCAAGCAAAAGTTGGGAAAAGAGTCGAGAGGTGATGACTGAGAACACAGTCAATGAGGCTCCTTTTGAGGATATTTTTGAAAGTAGATATAGCTATGTTTTTTGTGATTTAGTTCCTCTATCAGACCAAAATGATTGAATATTCTGGTACTGAAGATGGAGTGAAGGGAGGTACAGTTTAAAACTTGAAGGGTAGAGACTGCGAATTGGAATGTAAGGTTGCGAGAATTTACTAAGGAAGAGCAAAGCAAAGTCACCAAGGATTTACAATGGGAGATAAATATTTTGATGTCATTATGCAGGGGCGTGGGGTTGGGGACATTGTGAACTTAGATAAGTACAATGGTTATAAATAGGTACAATTAATTTACATAGAAAGTGATGCACCATCGATTGCACGCGAGGCGAGTGATTTACCAATGTCAGGCTTTAATTAACTAGAACACAGCCTGGCGATCGTCTACAGTGGAAAGGGACGATCGTCAGGCTTCTGAGCATTTATACCTCGTTGATAGAGGCGTGGTTAACTCAGCCTCTCGGCCAATCGGTCGAGAGGCACATGACCGACCAGGGCCAATGGTAAGCCGACGTTCTGGCCCAATGACAGACGAGTATGCAGATCATATCATCACAGAAAGTGACCTGTAAAGAATGAGTTTATATGAGGGAAACTTCAGAAACGAACAAGGATAACTGGAAGTTCTGGTCTGGAATTGACAAGTATGTGGCTGAGGGTTTGAGTAACACGGAGGATGGAGGTGGGCGGTATACAAATAGTTTACAAAAGGCTGAAAATATTATTGTATCTTTAAGCTGATTAGATACCTAGGCTTCCCAAGGTGGGTGCACAGCAAAGTTAAATCTGTTGCCTCCGCACAGCAACCTCTGGAAAATGCAACCGAGCAGCTCCATTCTCGGCGTGGAGGTGTATATTTGTGTTGGAGTTGGGCCCTCAAACCCCAGAAACAGTAAGATGAAGAGGCAGGCAATAGGTGGGGAACATTTCCAGTCACAGCATAACATGCCAAACTGTAGCGCGTTCCTGCTGTGATCCAGGAAGTTAATGCAAGAAATACGTTTCCTCGAGGACACATCTATTTTTTTCTTTTTCAATTTAGAGTACCCAATAATTTTTTCCAATTAAGGGGCAATTTAGTGTGGCCAATCCACCTATCCTGCACATCTTTGGGTTGTGGGGGTGAAACCCACACAGACACAGGGAGAATGTGCAAACTCCTCACGGACAGTGACCCAGGGCCGGGATTTGAACCCAGGTCCTCAGCACCTCTAGCTAACCACTGTGCCACCGTGCTGCCCCCGACGAGACATCTATTAGATGCCAGGGTCAGAGGTGGATTTACAGTTTGTGGGTCCCTGTGCTCAGCTTCATTTTCGTTCCCCCCCTCGCCAACCCGGGATCTGAAGGCTAAGGCCCACCCCTCGCATATATTCTCTCTTCCCTCCCACCCCTCGCACACACTCCATCTTTCCTCCCACCCTTCCCACACACACGTACTCTGTGCAGCACCACCAGCAGTGGTGTAGTGAGTAATCTTGAGATGCAGGAGCTGTAAGAAAATGTGTTGGCCGTATAATGTCTCAATTGTCTATAGCATTATTTTATCCTATAGAGATAAGGTAAAGTCACCATAGTCCCAGGTGACCAAAGGCTGCTTTTCCCTTTGAGGGGGAGAGCTGACTGGTGGTGATATCACAAGGCGGGCCTTCATGAATAACCTCAGCCAGTGCGGGAATTGATCCTACGTTGCTGTCCGAGCTCTGCATGACGAATCAGCTGTGTAGCCAAGTGAGCTAAACAGTCCCCAAACATCATTAAAACTATGCTTTATAAGTGAAAAATATTAGTGCCAATTGGTATTTTTAGTGCGATTCTTTTGCCGTGTTGCGTTCAAGCGAGAGCACAACATGGCCGGAGAATCCCGGGAGAGGCCTCCAGCGCACCTCCCGACAGGCTCCGTGCCTCACGAGATTCACTGAGGTCCCGTGAGACATCAGAATCAGAACTCTGCCCAAAATGGGCGTGACTAAATGACGCTTGCGGAAGTAGCTCATAAACCTACTTACGACCGACCTGCTCGGGATCCACTGGCCTCCCTTCATTCTCCAGCCTCCCCAGAGAGACTGTAGCTGGGCGCCTATCAGTGCTGGTCCACACAAACATGGACCAGGTGGAATGGCACCCAGAGTGTCTCTCGGGCCATCTGTGTGCAAACTCGCTCCTTGGCCCTTTTCCTGGATGTGGGAACCTTGGCACTGCCCAGCTTGCACCTTGGCTCTGCCACCCTGGCATTGCCAAGGTTCTCAGATGGCACTGCCAAGCTGGCAGGATCACTGCCTGGGTGTTAGGGTGGCATTGCAATGGTGCCCAGGTGCCAGAATGGCACTTCCATGGGTCAGAGGCCGAGGGAGGCAATGCCCATGAAATTAGTGTGGAGTGAGGGTTTGAAGGGTGGGAGAGTGTAGGGCAGGCAAATAGGGTCTCCGGGAGGTTGGGGAGGATGTCGGGTGGGGGTCCTGGAAGGGAGGGGGTGCTGTAAGGGGACATGGGGGGGCCTGAAGAGGGGGCACCCAGGGACCCCATAGCAGGGTGTCCTCACTTGGGGTGGGGTGCGGTAGTGTCCATGTGTGTGGGAGTGACATTGCTCATTGGTGGGGGGGACCCACAAGCTCACTTAGAGATCGAGGCACCGATCTCTGAGAATAGCTCCCGAGTGCTAAAAAAAATTCGAAATGTGGGCTAAACTGGTGAGAAACTCCCCAGGGCCCTAAAGAGTGACCAAGTATCATTGGATAGCAGTGGGAAACTCGCCGGCAGAGCCGCAGGAAACACCCGGAAAATGCCACCACAAATTAACTTAGAAATTATTAGAAAGTATTGGGAGAATCGTGTCCTTTACTTGTGTTGGATGAAAATATTCACAAAAGAAGCAATTTATTGTTGCAGAGCTCTGGGAGAAAGTCCTAGACCCCTCTGTCTTGCCGGCACACTTTTTCACTGAGCTGTGGCTTAAACTGGGTTAATACACTCTCTCAAAAGCAGTAAGAAGTCTTACAACACCAGGTTAAAGTCCAACAGGTTTGTTTCAAACACGAGCTTTCGGAACACGGCTCCTTCTTCAGGTGAATGGAAAGGCTTGTTCCAGAAATGTTTATATAGACACAGTCAGAGATGCCCCGGAATGCGAGCACCTGCAGGCAATCAAATCATCAAAGATGCAGAGAGAGAGGTAACTCCAGGTTAAAGGGGTGTGAATTGTCCCAAGCCAGTCCCGAGCCAGGCGCTCGACTCATTGATCGACAGTTCCACCGCGCCACAGCAAAAAACCGCACCGACCTCCTCAGAAGACAAACACGGGACACCACTGACAGAGTACCCTTCGTCGTCCAGTACTTTCCTGGGGCGGAGAAACTACGACATCTTCTTTGCAGCCTCCAACACATCATCAGCGAGGATGGACATCTTGCCAAGGTCATCCCCACACCCCCACTACTGGCCTTCAAACAACCGCGCAACCTCAAACAAACCATTGTTTGCAGCAAATTACCCAGCCTTCAGAACAGCAACCACAACACCACAAAACCCTGCCAGGGTAATCTCTGCAAGACATGCCAGATCATCGACATGGACACCACCATTACACGTGGAAACACCACCCACCAGGTACGCGGCGCATACTCGTGCGACTCGACCAATGTAGTCTACCTCATACGCTGCAGGAAAGGATGTCCCGAAGCGTGGTACATTGGCGAGACCATGCAGACACTGCGACAACGAATAAACGGGCATCGTGCGACTATCAACAGGCAGGACTGTTCCCTTCCAGTTGGGGAACACTTCAGCAGTCAAGGACATTCAGCCTCTGATCTCCGGGTCAGCATTCTACAAGGAGGCCTTCAGGAGACGCGACAACGCAAAATTGCTGAGCAAAAACTTATAGCTAAGTTCCGCACGCATGAATGCGGACTCAACCGGGATCTGGGATTCATGTCGCATTACATTCGGCCCCCACCAACAAGCCTGGACTTGCAGAGGCCTACCGACTGAACTGGCTTGGGACAATTCACACCTCTTTAACCTGGAGTTACCTCTCTCTCTGCATCTTTGATGATTTGATTGCCTGCAGGTGCTCGCATTCCGGGGCATCTCTGACTGTGTCTATATAAACATTTCTGGAACAAGCCTTTCCATTCACCTGAAGAAGGAGCCGTGCTCCGAAAGCTCGTGTTTGAAACAAACCTGTTGGACTTTAACCTGGTGTTGTAAGACTTCTTACTGTGCTCACCCCAGTCCAACGCCGGCATCTCCACATCTCAAAAGCAGAATTAGTTCATATTCTCATTTACATACAGCCAATATTACTTAGTATCGCACTTCATTCCATATATAGTTATCAATTCTTTACACAGTATGTTACATTCGTCCAATCAACATATTGCGTGCGTGATTACATAAGGTCATAAGGTTATAAGTTGCCTGTCATAAGGTCATGATTTTCCTGTTCTGGATGTTGGTTTTAGAGGCCCCGCTTCGTCTTGCAGCTGTTTTGACAGCTAAGAATAACAGCTCCTGCAGTCCGTGGAGCACTAGTCCTCACTGACCCATTGTCTTTGGAGGATACATCTGTTTGAGTCACTCTTAGTTCAAAGTTCACTGCCTCAGCAGAAAATTTACACCAACAATCCCTCCTTTTGGTCCTGCAGAATGTTCACAAATCCAGAGAACCACAACGACCTGAAATGAAGGTGGCAGGGTGAAGGTATATACAACCTTTGCCTATCCCCATGGGCCTGCGTTACCACCGCAGGATAAAACCTACCTTTGTTTCCGCAATGTATATGAAACGGCTTCCTTGCATCAGGTAGACCAAGGCCCAGAGCTGAGGTTAATGCTCGTTTTAATTGCCCATATGCTTCTTTTTGTTCTGGTCCCCATTCTATGGGCTGGGTGCCAGGACTCCCCCCAACACCCCCCCCCCCCCCCCCCCCCCCCCCCAGCCCCCGTACCAGTCTTTGGATTGGTTCAGCTATTGCCGCAAAGTGAGGTATGAAATTCTGACTGTAATTAAACAGTCCCAAGACCTTGCAAATTCCATGGACCAAGGTCGGGCGAGGCATCTCCTGTATTGTCGCACGTCGGTCCTGAGGCATTGTTCGGGTTCCCTGGGATATTTGTTGCCCGAGATAAATCACAGTCTTACGTCTCATCTGGCCCTTTTTGGGATTTACCTTAAGTCCTCCTGCTTCTAAGGCCTGGAGGACCTTGGTCAACACTGCGTTTGACTGGACTCATTCTCTGAGGCGATCAGAAGGTTATCTACATGCTGCAGGACTGGACTGCGATACCGGCTTAAATCCACCTTTTCCAACAGCGAGTTCATAACTCGGTGGAATATGGCTGGGCTGTTGTGAAATCCTTGGGGTAGTCTCGTCCATGTATACTGTTTTTCCCCCACTGTGAAGGTGAATTTATTCTGGGACCCTCGATCCAATGGTGTGTACCAGAATCCATTAGCTGTGTCCAAAACTGTAAATATTTTATATTCAGGGTTTAAGTCGTTGAGAATGGGAGCCAGCTTGCCACTATGTGGTGTAGTTTAGGGGTCACTTTGTTCAATTCAGTGTAATCAATGGTCAGGCGGAAGGTTTTATCCGGTTTGATTACCGGCCAAACTAGTGAATACTCTCAGTCCGTCTAACTATTCCCCCATTCTCTAGATCCCGAACAATTTCTTGCGCTGTTTGTCGTGCCTCTGGCTTAATGGGATACTGTTTATGGGGCTTGTGTTCCGGTCCCAGGACAGTGATGGGTACCATAGGGACTTCCCCTGTCTCTTGCTTTGTCTTGGCCCATACCCCGTTCATCAGTCTGCATACGGTGCCGAAAAGCCCCGTTTCCAGTTTCCTATCCCGTCTTAGGATGCCGGCACTTCCCATTTCGGCCATGTGGTGGCAGTGTTGGTTTAGCCGGACTTTGGTGCCGTCATTTTGTGGCCAATGAATTTTAGGATTTGCTGCGTCTATCAAAACATTTAGTTCTTCTATTCCTGGGGAGCAGGGCGGAGGCCTTTGCCTTTGCCTCCCTGATCGCCCGCCATAGAATGCTGTTCGGCTGGCGGTCAGCAGCACCACACAAAGCTTCAGACTGGCTGTCCGACCTCTTGGAATCTCTCCAAATGGAGAAAATCAAATTCGCCACCCGAGAGTCAGACGACGGCTTCCACAGAACGTGGGAGCCATTCACGCAATTGTTCCGGGACCTGTTTGTGGCCAACGAACAAGCGGAAGAATAGCCAGGTAGCCAAGAATCAGGAGAAAATCGCCAAAGCGTGAGAGGGAGAGATAGACCAGGAGGGGGGCGGGGGGGACAGCGAAACCTAAGAGGAAAGAAAGGCGAATCACGGCGGGCGGGGGGGGGGGGGGGGGGGGGGGCGGGGGGGGGGGGGGGTGGAGATGAGACAGGGAAGAAGAGAGGAGAACCAGGGAGCGGGAGCTGGGGGAAGTCAGGGAAATGAGTCTCGGAGCCGGAAGGAAGACACGGATACAATAACGAACATGGCATCTCTAGGGGCAGTGAACAAGGAGAATAAAGACGAAAGACGGGAGGAACGGCAGAAGCGGAGGTGAGCGCGAAACGGCAGCGAGATCCGTCCGGGAGAAGCAAGCGACAACACCAACACCAAACCCATTCGAGTATTGCCCACTGTAATTGTTTCTCCGGCACCCAAATGTATATTCACCTCCCCAGTCTCCATCCCCCCTCCCCCCCCCCATCAACAGTTGGCCACTTAAAAGTTGTAAATAATTTTGCCAGGTGTACAGAGTTGCTGCTGTTGAGCTGGTGCACAATACCCTACCAGTTATTCTATTTTATTTTTTTATTGTATTTTTTTTATTATTTACTGTTTTCTTTTCTTTGGTATGTTTGGGTGTGCCCTTCTCTTCTATATATGTGTATAATATATATATATATGTCTCTTATCCTGTGTACTTAACGGTAAAGATACTTTGTTCAAAAACCCAATAAAAAACATTTATATTAAAAAACATTTAAATCTTTCAGTAGATCCATTCCCAGGACACAACCTTCGTTATTAGGGCATATGAAAAGTTGAACCACTATGAGCCGGTCGACTATGTCTAATGTGACCATTTTACTCTTATAGGCCCGGATTCGCGAGCCTCCCGCTCCAATTATGTAAATATATTCCTTAATAAGTGGCAAGGGGTAAAAGAGACGGCCGCTCTTGTATCAATTAACAATTGGCAGGGCTTGCCCGCTAACAGGGCAGGTACGTAAACACGATTGTATAACCCTGTTACAGCGGGGGCCGCCCTACTTCAGGAGGCCTGTTCCTCACCCTTTTCTTTTAGGCATTCAAGGAGGCTGCCTTATCCTTCGTACTGATCAAATCAATTGCCCCGTTTTCTGTCCTTTGCCAATGACTCTGGTGTCCTGATTTCCCGCAGTGATCACACGTCCCCTTCTTTCCCCTACATTCCTTTCCCATATGTCCCGCATTTCCACAATTATAACAGTTTCCTGTGATTCTCTTGCTTGGTTGGTCAACTCGTGCTGCCACTATCTTTTCTCGTTTTACTTTGTCTGCCTCTTGTCCATCCGGATGTTTGGCATCCACCTGACGCGCCCATTGGACTGCAGAACCGTAAGGGGGCGCGGCTACCATGCCCATTCTTAGAATGCCTTGGTGTGTGGGCGAAAGTCCATCTTTAAACATCTGAATAAAGGGGGCATCGTCCCGTTGGGGATTCGCTTGTCCTGATGATTCGAAATATACGTCAAATAATCGTTCCCCATAATCACTACTAGGTTCTCCTTTCTTCTGTCTTGCAGCCTGGATCCTTCCCCAATTTGTGGTGGGGTCCCCGAAGCCAGTACAGATGTTCACTTTAAACGGGTTATCGGCTGCCTGTTGGGTGGCCCGTGTTGCATTCGCTGTGACTGTGCTTACCCAATCCCCGTCTCGGAAATTGGCTGCTGGGTTCTCCACTTATTCGCTGGACATCTGGCCCTTACTAATTGATGTAAATCTCGCGGGTGTAAACATAAACCTCCCACATCTGTTCTACATGCCTCCAAAAATTGGCGTTTTTACTACGGGGGTTAAGGATGCCTAAATCTTAACAAATAGCCTGTTCTCTAGTTGTGTGAAGGCTTTGTATCTATTATGTGCGACATTAGTATAACATTGGACAGGGGCGAATTTAATTTCTGTCATTTGTCCTTTGTCCTCAATGTGTAGCGGGGATGGAGGCATATGGGGGTGGATTTTCTTGGCGGGAGTCGTTTAAAAGGTCAGTACTTTGTCTTTTTGTTGCCTGCGTATAATTTATACTTGTTACCAATTGGTGAACTAAGATGCCACTCTCCTTTCTGGTCATGTCTCGCTTCTGTTTCTCCCACCATTATCTTTGTGCTAAGGGGGCTGCGTAGGGATCCCACTCAGCTTTGATCATTTTCTGTCCTAGGTCCTTTTGTTCTTGTCTGAACACCTGTCTCAGGGATCCTGAGGGACCCAAAAGAGAGGCTTTTTACCTTTCTTTTCCATGATTTATTAACAGTGTCGTCTATCAACCGCATCTTCAGTTCCCATATGCGACTGTGTTCAGAGGCTTTACCAATCATCCACTCACTTGGAGTGGTGGTCCTGGCTTGTCACTATGTCTTGGTATATGAATAAACCCCGTGACCGTTAACACGCGACAGTCTGTGTGTCTCGGATTCCCAGCTAACTCTGGCCTTTATGTGGGGCACAATTACCCTCTTAATTCAGGCTCAGTATGGGTTCTCAAGCAGCTGATTATCACAATACATTTAATATCGTGAAACACAAAGAATTAAACTGAGTCCCTTACTCTCGTGGTTTTGATACCTGGTTCGTTGGATACCGCTTCGCCGTTCGTCCGTCTTGCCATGTGACTCTAATTTTTGGGGGTCAAAAGTTTGACTACTGGCCTAGTTCAATGGCTCGAGCAGTGCCCAGATCATAAGAACATAAGAACATAAGAAATAGGAGCAGGAGTAGGCCATCTGGCCCCTCGAGCCTGCTCCGCCATTCAATGAGATCATGGCTGATCTTTTGTGGACTCAGCTCCACTTTCCGGCCCGAACACCATAACCCTTAATCCCTTTATTCTTCAAAAAACTATCTATCTTTACCTTAAAAACATGTAATGAAGGAGCCTCAACTGCTTCACTGGGCAAGGAATTCCATAGATTCACAACCCTTTGGGTGAAGAAGTTCCTCCTAAACTCAGTCCTAAATCTACTTCCCCTTATTTTGAGGCTATGCCCCCTAGTTCTGCTGTCACCCGCCAGTGGAAACAACCTGCCCGCATCTATCCTATCTATTCCCTTCATAATTTTAAATGTTTCTATAAGATCCCCCCTCATCCTTCTAAATTCCAACGAGTACAGTCCCAGTCTACTCAACCTCTCCTCATAATCCAACCCCTTCAGCTCTGGGATTAACCTAGTGAATCTCCTCTGCACACCCTCCAGCGCCAGTACGTCCTTTCTCAAGTAAGGAGACCAAAACTGAACACAATACTCCAGGTGTGGCCGCACTAACACCTTATACAATTGCAACATAACCTCCCTAGTCTTAAACTCCATCCCTCTAGCAATGAAGGACAAAATTCCATTTGCCTTCTTAATCACCTGTTGCACTTGTAAACCAACCTTCTGTGACTCATGCACTAGCACACCCAAGTCTCTCTGAACAGCGGCATGCTTTAATATTTTATCGTTTAAATAATAATCCCGTTTGCTGTTATTCCTACCAAAATGGATAACCTCACATTTGTCAACATTGTATTCCATCTGCCAGACCCGAGCCCATTCACTTAACCTATCCAAATCCCTCTGCAGACTTCCAGTATCCTCTGCACTTTTCGCTTTACCACTCATCTTAGTGTCATCTGCAAACTTGGACACATTGCCCTTGGTCCCCAACTCCAAATCATCAATGTAAATTGTGAACAATTGTGGGCCCAACACGGATCCCTGAGGGACACCACTAGCTACTGATTGCCAACCAGAGAAACACCCATTTATCCCAACTCTTTGCTTTCTATTAATTAACCAATCCTCTATCCATGCTACTACTTTACCCTTAATGCCATGCATCTTTATCTTATGCAGCAACCTTTTGTGTGGCACCTTGTCAAAGGCTTTCTGGAAATCCAGATATACCACATCCATCGGCTCCCTGTTATCTACTGCACTGGTAATGTCCTCAAAAAATTCCACTAAATTAGTTAGGCACGACCTGCCTTTTACGAACCCATGCTGCGTCTGCCCAATGGGACAATTTCTATCCAGATGCCTCGCAATTTCTTCCTTGATGATAGATTCCAGCATCTTCCCTATTACCGAAGTTAAACTCACTGGCCTATAATTTCCTGCTTTCTGCCTACCTCCTTTTTTAAACAGTGGCGTCACGTTTGCTAATTTCCAATCCACCGGGACCACCCCAGAGTCTAGTGAATTTCGGTAAATTATCACTAGTGCATCTGCAATTTCCCTAGCCATCTCTTTTAGCACTCTGGGATGCATTCCATCAGGGCCAGGAGACTTGTCTACCTTTAGCCCCATTAGCTTGCCCATCACTCCCTCCTTAGTGATAACAATCGTCTCAAGGTCCTCACCTGTCATAGCCTCATTTCTATCAGTCACTGGCATGTTATTTGTGTCTTCCACTGTGAAGACCGACCCAAAAAACCTGTTCAGTTCCTCAGCCATTTCCTCATTTCCCATTATTAAAACTCCCTTCTCATCCTCTAAAGGACCAATATTTACCTTAGCCACTCTTTTTTGTCTTATATATTTGTAAAACCTTTTACTGTCTGTTTTTATATTCTGAGCAAGTTTACTCTCATACTCTATCTTACTCTTCTTTATAGCTTTTTTAGTAGCTTTCTGTTGCCCCCTAAAGATTTCCCAGTCCTCTAATCTCCCAGCAATCTTTGCCACTTTATATGCTTTTTCCTTCAATTTGATACTCTCCCTTATTTCCTTAGATATCCACGGTCGATTTTCCCTCTTTCTTCCGTCCTTCCTTTTTGTTGGTATAAACCTTTGCTGAGCACTGTTAAAAATCGCTTGGAAGGTTCTCCACTGTTCCTCAACTGTTCCACCATAAAGTCTTAGCTCCCAGTCTACCTTAGCTAGTTCTTCTCTCATCCCCTTGTAATCTCCCTTGTTTAAACACAAAACACTAGTATTTGATTTTACTTTCTCACCCTCCATCTGTATTTTAAATTCCACCATATTGTGATCGCTCCTTCCGAGAGGATCCCTAACTATGAGATCATGAATCAATCCTGTCTCATTACACAGGACAAGATCCAGGACCGCTTGTTCCCTCGTAGGTTCCATCACATACTGTTCTAGGAAACTATCGCGGATACATTCTATAAACTCCTCCTCACGGTTGCCCTGACCGACCTGGTTAAACCAATCGACATGTAGATTAAAATCCCCCATGATAACTGCTGTACCATTTCTACATGCATCAGTTATTTCTTTGTTTATTGCCTGCCCCACCATCTCGTTACTATTTGGTGGCCGATAGACTACTCCTATCAGTGACTTTTTCGCCTTACTATTCCTGATTTCCACCCAAATGGATTCAACCTTATCCTCCATAGCACCGATGTCATCCCTTACTATTGCCCGGATGTCATCCTTAAATAACAGAGCAACACCACCTCCCTTACCATCCACTCTGTCCTTCCGAATAGTTTGATACCCTCGGATATTTAACTCCCAGTCGTGACCATCCTTTAACCATGTTTCAGTAATGGCCACTAAATCATAGTCCTTCACGATGATTTGTGCCACCAACTCATTTACTTTATTCCGAATACTACGAGCATTCAGGTAAAGTACACTTATGTTGGTTTTTTTACCTCTGTTTTGAATCTTAACATCTCCAGTTTTATTCCTTTTGTTATTACTGGGCCTATTCACTGTGCTCCCCTCAGTCACTGTACCTTGTACTGTCGCCCTTATGGATTTCTGACTATGTCTTCTCTGCCTTGCCCTTTTCCCCTTACTTCCTTTTGTTTCTGTCCCTGTTTTACTACCTTCCAACTTCCAGCATTGGTTCCCATCCCCCTGCCACATTAGTTTAAACCCTCCCCAACAGCTCTAGAAAACACCCCTCCTAGGACATCGGTTCCAGTCCTGCCCAAGTGCAGACCGTCCGGTTTGTACTGGTCCCACCTCCCCCAGAACCGGTCCCAATGCCCCAGGAATTTGAATCCCTCCCTCTTGCACCATCTCTCGAGCCACGCATTCATCCTATCTATCCTGACATTCCTACTCTGACTAGCTCGTGGCACTGGTAGCAATCCTGAGATTATTACCTTTGAGGTCCTACTTTTTAGTTTAACTCCTAACTCCCTGAATTCCGCTTGTAGGACCTCATCCCGTTTTTTACCTATATCGTTGGTGCCTATGTGCACCACGACAGCTGGCTGTTCACCCTCCCCCCCTAGAATGTCCTGCAGCCGCTCCGAGACATCCTTGACCCTTGCACCAGGGAGGCAACATACCATCCTGGAGTCTCGATTACGTCCACAGAACCGCCTGTCTATTCCCCTTACGATCAAGTCCCCTATCACTATAGCCCTGCCATTTTTCTTCCTGCCCTGCTGTGCAGCAGAGCCAGCCACGGTGCCATGAACCTGGCTGCTGCTGCCTTCCCCTGGTGAGCCATCTCCCTCAACAGTATCCAAAGCGGTATATCTGTTTTGCAGGGAGATGACCGCAGGGGACACCTGCATTGCCTTCCTACTCTTGCTCTTTCTTTTGGTCACCCATTTTCTATCTCCCTCAGTAACCTTCACCTGCGGTGTGACCAACTCGCTAAACGTGCTATCCACGACCTCCTCAGCATCGCGGATGCTCCAAAGTGAGTCCATCCGCAGCTCCAGAGCCGTCAAGCGGTCTAACAAGAGCTGCAACTGAACACACTTCTTGCACGTGAAGGAGCCAGGGACAGTGGACATGTCCCTGAGCTCCCACATCGCACACGAGGAGCATGACACGGGTCTGGGATCTCCTGCCATGTCTTAAACCCTTGGTAAACTTAAACAACTACAATTTCAAAATAAAATAAATAAATTAGACAATGAAAAGAAAAAGAGAGACTACTTACCAGTCACTTACCAGGGTTAAAGAGCACCTCCTCACACTCTGCACCGAATTACCTCACTGCACCAAATTACCAAATTTCAATCCTCCACTCTGTACGAGTCTCACTCCGGATAAGTCTCCTGGAAAGTGCTTGCTTACTTCGTGCGCAGTCTCTCTGACTTTTATACAGACCTCAGCTAACCGATGACTCAAAAAAATACCTTAACTTCAAAGAGAAGAATACAATGTGCCCCTAAACAGGCCTCAACAGGCCTCAAGTGATTGCCAGATAACTGCCTCTCAGCAATTAGGGTGGGGGCAGCTTCAACCAATCAGACACTAAGCTCCACACTGCACTTTTAACTGAAAAACAGCAGAATTAGATTTTCCACTTACCTTTGCTGATTTACTCACTGCACCAAATTACCAAATTTCAATCCTCCACTCTGTACGAGTCTCACTCCGGATGAGTCTCCTGGAAAGTGCTTGCTTACTTCGTGCGCAGTCTCTCTGTCTTTTATACAGACCTCAGCTAACCGATGACTCAAAAAAATACCTTAACTTCAAAGAGAAGAATACAATGTGCACAAGATCCACGGAACCGTGCTGACTACGCCAATTGTTCTGTGAAAATATTCACAAGTAGACCTTAATATGAACAAAAGAAGTAATTTATTGTTGCAGAGCTCTGGGAGAAAGTTCTAGACCCCTCAGGCTTGCCGGCACACTTTCTCACTGAGCTGTGGCTTAAACTGGGTTAATGTACACTTTCAAAAGCAGAATTAGTTCACAGTCTCATTTACATACAGCCAATCAATTCTCTTAGGATTGCAGTTCATTCCCTATATAGTTATCAATTCTTTACACAGTATCAAGTCAGATGGCTCAGTAAGTATCTGTGGTTACTTTAAATTGACGATAACCCAGTGTTGTGTGCTGACTAGTATCTCATCATTAAAAGAGAACCTATTTATATATGAGCAGCATGGTAGCACAGTGTTTAGCACTGTTGCTTCACAGCTCCAGGGTCCCAGGTTCGATTCCCAGCTTGGCTCACTGTCTGTGCCTGTAACGCTCTTAGGGCACAATTTACCAAGTTTTATAAATGTACACTAGTGCCATCGGTGGGTTGTTTTATGGTACTACAATTTAGATTATTTTGAGATTCATTGAAAATTTGGGAATACTTTACCAGAAACAGATGGAGAAATATGTAGAAAAGAATTCAGTAATGTTAATATTTATATTAATAAGCAATTAAGTTATATCACATATGGTATTGACTCCAAAAAGTCAGAACCTGTCTGATTTTAATGTTTGCTCATTTGAAGATGTCATGATCCTTGGCCAAATCCTAAATTATTGGTATGATTCATTAGGGACCAATAATGTTTGTTTAAGGAGACAAAGTTTGAAGTTTAAGGATATTTGCTCAGTGAGAAAATTCCACAAGTTTCAAACACAATAAACTTTACTACACAAGGTCAGAAAGTTAAAACATTTACATTGTCTATCTTAGGAATTGGGAACAGAAGTAGGCAATTCAGCCCTTCGAGCCTGCTCCGCTATTTAATCAGATCACAACTGATCACATTCTCGTCTCAAAGCCACCTCCTCACCTGTTCCCCATATCCCTTTAACCCGTTTTTAAAATCAGAAATATATCTATTTCCCTCTTAGAAACCATTTAATGGTCCCGGTGGAATCAGCCTCCACATTGCTGGAGGAGGTGCTGACGACAGGGGGCCTGGAGAAGGGGGTAGTGTCAGCGGTTTACGGAGCTATTTTGGAAGAGGAGAAGGCACCAATGGAAAGGTTCAAAGCAAAGTGGGAGTAAGAGTTGGGAGAGGATATGGAGGAGGGGTTCTGGTGTGAGGTGTTCCGGAGAGTGAATGCCCCACCTCAGAGCACACCTCACGAAGGCGAGGATGAGCCAATTCTTTGAAGGAGTAGAAGATGTGTGTGAACGTTGCAGGGGGTGGGAGGGAAGGGGGGGGGGGGGGGGGGAAGACTAATCACGTTCATATGTTCTGGTCCTGTCCAAAGCTAGAGGATTACTGGCAGGAGATTTTTAGGGTAATTTCTGAAGTGGTGCACGTGAAACTGGACCCGGGCTCCCGGGAGGCCATATTCGGGGTGTCGCACCAGCCAGGGTTAGAAATGGGTGCGGAGGTAGATGTTGTAGCCTTCACTTCGTTGATCGTCTGAAGGCGGATCCTGATAGGTTGGAGAACAGCCCCTCCACCCTGTGCCCTGGCGTCGGGGGAGGGGGACCTGTTGGAATTCTTGACTCTTGAGAAGGTTAAGTTTGAACTGAGGGGAAGGATAGAGGGGTTCTACAATTCATGGGCATTATTCATTATGCACTTTCAAGAACTGTATAACATCGAACATTAGTTGGGGCGTGTGGGTGGGAGGGTTGGGGGGAGGAGGGCTGTGTGTGTTAATGGCGACTATGGGTAATCCCGGATTCCTTTTTATCATTTGTTTGTGTGAACATGCGGGCTAATGTTTGGGGTTTGGTGGGAGGATGGGATCGTTGTTATTGATATGGGGATTGACATATTTGTTACTAAGTATTGTTTACTGTTGGTGGTTGTAAATTTGGGAGAAAATGTGAAAAAGGAGGAGAATAAAAAATATTTTTTAAAAAAAGAAACCATTTAATGATTCGGACTCCACCGCACTACGGGGCAGCGAGTTCCACAAATTCACCACTCTGCGAGAAGTAGTTCCTCCTCATCTCTGTTTTAAATCTACCAGCTCTCAAGCTACTTCTGTGACCTCTGATTGCCCCAAAAGGGAAGCATTTATTTTATCAATCCCTTTTAGTATTTTATATACTTCGATCAGATGTCCTCTCATCCTTCTAAACTCCAGCGAGTATAAGCCCAAACTGTTTAATCTCTCCTCATACGTCAACGCCTTCATTCCCGGAATCAATCTGATGAACCTCATCTGAATTGCTTCCAATGCCCCAAATCCTTCCTCAAATGAGGAGACCAAAAATGGACACAATACTTCAGATGTGGAGCTGGATTCTTTCCTGTTGAGATTCTCCATTGCGCTGGCAGCCCGGATGTTTCCCAACAGCGTGGGTCTGCCCACAATGGGAAACTCCATTGTCCGGCTGGCGAGTCAGAAAATCTAGGGGGTGTGCCGCACCAGAAATCTGGTGCGGCAGGATGGAGAATCCCGCCCATGGTCTCACCAACACCCTATGCATTTGCAACACTTCTCAACTATTACATTCCAATCCTTTTGCAATAAACATGAATATTCCATTTGCTTTTCTTATTACATTTTGTACCTGTGATTCATAAACACAGACACCCAGACCTCTCTGCCCCGATGCACTTTGAATCTGCTTTCCATTTAGATAATAATTTGCCTGACTATTCTTTTGGCCAAAATGGATAACCTCACACTTATCCACATTTAACTCCATCTGTCAAAATTTAGCCCAATCTCGTAGCCTATCTATGTCCGTCTATAAAATCTGTATCTCCTCTTCACTGCCTGTTTTCCCACCTATTTTAATATCATTGGCAAACTGTGCTTTGTTACACTCTGTCCCTGCTTGCAGGTCATTTATATAGATTGTAAACAGTTGAGTTCCAAGGACTGAACCCTGCGGCACCCTGCAAGTTACAGTTTGCCAGCCAGAGTAGGACCCATTTAACCCAACTCTCTGCATTCCGTCAGTCAGCCAATCCTCAATCCAATATAGTTTTATACCTCCAACCCCCTTTGATCTCATCTTCTGGATCAATCTTTTATGCAATCTTTTGTCAAACGCCTTCCAGAAGTCTAGATATACCACACCCACAGGTTCCCCATTATCCACCTTGCTGGTTACGTCCTTAAAGAACTTAAACAAGTTTGTCAAGCATGACTTACCCTTCATAAGGGGCAGCACGGTAGCACAGTGGTTAGCACAATTGCTTCACAGCTCCAGGGTCCCAGGTTCGATTCCCGGCTTGGGTCACTGTCTGTGCGGAGTCTACACGTTCTCCCGTGTCTGCATGGATTTTCTCCGGGTGCTCCGGTTTCCTCCGGCAGTCCAAAGATGTGCAGATTAGGTGAATTGGCCATGTTAAATTGCCCTTAGTGTCCAAAAAAGGTTGGGTGGGGTTGCTGAGTTACGGGGTGGGGTGTGGGCTTGGGTAGGGTGTTCTTTCCAAGGGCCGGTGCAGATTTGATGGGCCGAGTGGCCTCCTTTCTGCAGTGTAAATTCTATGATATGATTCTATGATATAAAACCATGCTGTCAGTGGTGGATTGAGCTTTGTCTTTCCAAATGTTCTGTCATCTCCTCCTTAATGATTGATTCCATCAACTTGCCCATCACAGAGGTCAAGCTAACTGGTCTATTGTTTCCTACTTTTTAACCTCTCTCCCTTTTTGAATAGGGGAGTTACATTAGCATGTTTCCAACCCACCGGGACCTTTCCAGAATCCAGGAAATTTTGACATTTCATAACCAAAGCATCCACTATCTCTGCTGCCACCCCCTTTAATATCCTAGGGTGCAGTCCATCAGGTCCCAGAGATTTATCTACCTTTAGTCCCATTAGTTTATCCAAACCTTCTTCCTAGTGATGGTTATTGCACTAGGTTCCTCTGTGATGAACTGCAGTTTTTGAAAAATTTTTATGATCCTCTACCGTGAAGACAGAGGCAAAATATTGATTCAGTGCCTCGGCCAACTCTGTGTTCCCCATTGTTACCTCACCAGTATCATCCTTAAAGAGGCAACATTTACTTTCGCTATTCTTTTCCTCTTTATATACTTATAGAAGCTTTTGTTAGCAGTGTTTATGTTTTCTGCCAGTCTCCTTTCGTAGTTCATCTCGCTTTTTGATTCTGTTTTTAGTAGCTTTTTGTTGACTTCTAAAGTTATCCCAATTGTCCAGCTTACCAATAGTTTTTGCAGTATGTTATGTCCCAGTTTTTGCCTTTATATCCTCCTTGACTTCCTTGTTTAGCCATAGAACAATTTTCTCCCTTTTACAATTCCTCTTCCTCTCAAGAATATACTTTAATTGAGAAGTATTTAATATCTCCCTGGACATCCGCCATTGTTGTTCAACTGTCCTACCCTCAATTATTTGTCTCTAGACCACTTGGGACAACTCTTTCCTCAGGCGTGTATAATTACCTATGCTCAATGCTAAAACTCTAGTATGGCACTCTGTCCTCTCTTGCTCAATCTTAATGTAAAATACCTTCTTTAAAATAAATTTAGAATACCCATTTTTTTTCCAAATAAGGGCAATTTAGCTTGGCCAATCCACCTACTCTGCACAACTTTGGGTTGTGGGGATGAGACCCATGCAGACAGCGCCTGCCCTAGGGTTGCTGGCGCCCCGGGCAAGCTGAACTTCAGCGCCCTTGGGGGGGGGGGGGCCGAGGCGGGGGGGGGCCGAGGTGGGGGGGGCGGGGCCGAGGCGGGGGGGGCGAGGCAGGGGGGGCGGGGGCGGGGGGGGGCCGAGGCGGGGGGGCGGGGGCCGAGGCGGGGGGGTGCGGGCGGGGGCCGAGGCGGGGGGGGCGGGGGCCGAGGCGGGGGGGGCGGGGGCCGAGGCGGGGGGGGGCGGGGGCCGAGGCGGTGGGGGGGCGGGGGCCGAGGCGGGGGGGGGCGGGGGCCGAGGCGGGGGGGCGGGGCCGAGGCGGGGGGCGGGGCCGAGGCGGGGGGGCGGGGGCGGGGGGGCGGCCGGAGGGGGGGGCGGAGGGGGCCGCCCTGGGGAGGGCAGCCACCGCGCATGCGCTGGTTGGCACCGGCCCAACTGCGCATGCGCGGGACCCGAGTCTGGCGCCTCCTAGCACATGGCGCCCCGGGCGACTGCCTGAGTTGCCGGTACCTTGGGCCGGCCCTGCATGCAGACAGAGGGAGAATGTGCAAACTCCACACGGACAGTGACCCAGAGACGGGATCGAATCCGGGTTCTCAGTACTGTGATTCAGCATCTTGGCCCTTAGTGCCAATATCATTTCTTAATACAGCCTTGATGTCATCTTTGAAGAATAAAGCAACTCCACCTTCCTGTTCCACTCTGTCTATCCCTTCAGAATACTGAGTACCCTTGGACATTTAACCCCCAGGCCTGGTCCTCCTGCAACAATGTTTCAGTGATCCACATCAAATCATACCCATATGTCTCTATTTGTGCCGTCAGTTCATTGACCTTATTCCAAAAAACTCTGCCTTTAGGTACAAGGTTTTTAAATATGTCGTACTGATTTGTCTTTCCATTGCAGGATTTTCTTGTGCACTACGCTTTTCACCTTCTGTCCTCCTTTATTAATTTATGACAGCACTCAGCCTCATCCCTAACTTTCACTCCCCCAGTCACCTTACATTTTAATTTTTTATGTTTTCTTACCCTTCCATAGTCGTTAGGCTGGCTCTACCTGTTCATTCTATTAACCTCTGCCTTCTCCTCATGCTGACCTGCTACCGTGGTTCCCATGAACCATTATACTTCTTGTAGTTTTACCCTTCTGCAGCTCTTTCTCTAATTTGGAGCCTATTTCTTCGATCCTCTCTTTTAAGTGAACTTAACTGGAACCTGTTTCAGTCCTCTGTCTTTGTCCCTTTTCTGGGACTTGTTTTTGGGACCTCTCTCGGTCTTCCTCCCTTGTCCCTTGCCTGGGAAACTACTTGGGACCTCTCCCTGTCCAACTCCCTTGACGGGACACTTGCTGGCCATGGCACACTGCACCCTGTCACCTGACCTGGGTTTTTGCACTGTTTTCTCCCTGCCCAAGAGCACTAGGCCAGTCCTCGGCTCAAAGAACATTAAAGTGTGCATGTGCGGGAGGTCTGAGGCCTGTTGGAACTTGGAGTTCCTGACCCTCATGCTGAAGATTCAGATGAGTTGGCTAAACAATAATGTTTTGCATTATTTTGCATTATGGCACCATGGTCCTATCATAAAGAGAAATTATTCTTACGCAACATAATCCATGCCAGAGGAGACCTGCTAATAATATACTATAAACAGTCACTCGACACTCACAAATGTCACACTGTATTGCAGGTACAAAACAGTGAAAATGGTGCATATTTTTGAGCAGGAGCCCAAAGCTGACAAATGCATACCAATCTGCAAAGTTCTCTAAGAAATAAAATAAAACTGAATCACTTCCAGATTTACTCACTTCTAGAAATTAGATTTTTTTGTCAATGGGTCTGGCCATCTTATACACAGCTCTACCATAACAAAATAATGCATTATTTATGACATAGTATAATACTGTAGTCATTATAGAACAGTGAATCTTTCAAATAATCATGAACAACGTCAGGAGAGATCCACTATTGTGTTGTAAGATATTGACATCCAATGGTGGCCATGGTGTGAGTGGTCGCACACAGGGCAGCTGCTCAAAGGTATAGAAAAGAGCTCTCTTTAACCAAAACGGGAGAAACTTTGATGGAAACATGTAGCTGAAAGTTGGAGGAGAGGTTTCCCGCCTGCGTGTGGCATATCTGCTGGTTACCAAACACAGCAAAAGAAGGTAGAAGACCTGGCCAGGAAATTTGAAGAGACCTATGGCACAGCAGTTATTGGAAGGATGGTGGAGGGAGAAGGGCCGGTGCAGGTTGGAAAGTCCCGGATGGAACAGTTGATGGGTTTCATCAGGGAAGAGTTCCGTCAACAAAGGAAAGAGATGCAGGAGGACCGATCGAAGGCCATCAAAGAGGTTGTGGCACTCCTGAAGGGTTCGATGGAAAGGGTTGAAACGTGTTGGGAGGCACAGGAGTCACAGATCTGGGAGATCGAGAGGGTGATGTCGGACCACAGCGATCGGGTGGTGGCATTGGAGGCAGAAGTGGGGCTCTTAGGAGACCGTTGCAGGATGCTGATGTAGAAGAACAAGATAATAGGTTGAGAAGGCAGAACCTGCGCATCGTTGGCCAGCCTGAAGGAGTGGAAGGCACGGGTGCCACTATCTACGTATCGAAGATGCTGGCGGGGCTGGTGGCAGAGGGGGTGCTGACAAGGCCCCGGAGGTGGATAGAGCGCACAGGTCCCTAAGGCAGAAGCCAAGAGCTGGGGAGCAGCCACGGGGCAGTGATCGTAAGACTCCATAGTTCGTGGAAAAAGAGAAGATCCTGTAGTGGGCCAGGGAGAAGTGGAACTGTGAACGGGAGGGGAACAAGGTCCAAATATAACAGGACATTGGAGCTGAACTGACAAAATGGCGTGCTGGGTCTGACAGGGTCAAGGCGGTGCTGCATTGATGACAGATATGATTCGGGGTGCTCTACCCGACAAATCTGTGGGTGACTTATGAAGGCCAGGAATATTACTTTGAAACCCCAGAGTGGCCAATGACTTTATTGGGAAAGTGGTGAAACTGAATGTCCTTCCAAGATTCCTATGTCTTACTGGGAGCTGGTTGGAGGGGGGGCAGTTTCTGTGGTTGTTTTCTCTGTGCCTGTTTTTTCACTGTTTTTTCTGATGTTTGTTTACTGGGGAATGTGATGCTTTGAATATGTTTGTCCAAGTCGGGGGAGAGGGGAGAGAACAATGGGGAGACAGACTGTTTGGTGCCATGGGGGGGGAGCTATCAAGTCAGCTTAGTTAGTTGACTCACGGAAGCACAGTGGGGGGCGATCAGGTGTTAAGCTGGAGTTTGAGATGTGGGGTTGGGTTTCTAGTGCTGTTACCGGGGTAGGGGAAGCAGTGGGGTGGGGGGGGCTGCTTTGCTGACAGAGGAGGAATTGTTATTAGGGGACGAATGGGAGTCAGGGACGGCGAATGCCCGAGGGCAGACTCGAGTAGGCCGGGGTTGCAAGCTGGAGGCTGGCCTAAAAAGGTCGGCGTCAGAGGATGGAATGGGTCGGTCAAGAGGGCTCGGATGTTTGCGTATTTGAGGGGGCTGAAGGCGGACGTGGCAATGTTACAAGAGATACACCTAAAGACTATAGACCAGACTAGATTGAGAAAGGGGTGGGTTGGCCAAGTATTCTACTCAGGGCTGGACTTAAAGACCAGGGAGTTAGCGATCCTGATCAATAAACGAGTGGCATTCGAGGCAGCGAGAATCGTGTCAGGTACATAATGGTGAGTGGGAAGCTGGAGGAGGTGTGGGTGGTACTTATGAACGTATATGCTCCAAATTGGGCCAAGTCGAAGGATTTTTTTTTTCCTCCCATGTCCACAAGGTATACTCTCTCATCGACGTTTTTGTTCTGAGCAGGGCTTTAATACCGGGGGTGCTGGATACTGAGTACTCGGCAAACGCAGTGTCGGATCATGCCCCACATTGGGTGGATCTACTGGTTAGTTTGGAGAGAGGACAACGCCCACTATGGAGGCTGGATTATGGGGTTGTTAGCGGACGAAGCAATCTGTGGACAGGTGAACAAGTCCATCCAGAACTACCTGGAAACAAATGATATGGGGGCGGTCTCTGCAGCAACGGTTTGGGAAGTCAGTGGTCAGAGGGGAATTAATCTCGATACGGGCCCACAGAGAAAAGGCGGAATGGCCTGAGAGGGATAGGTTAGTTGAGGAGATACTCCAGGTGGGCAGGAGATACTCAGAGGCCCCGGGCGCTGGGCTACTGAGGGAACAGCGGAGGTGACAGGCTGTATAGGCTGTTGATTACAGGGAAAGCGGTGGAACAGCTGAGGAAGGCAAGGGAAGTAATTTATGAGTAAGGGGAAAAGGCAAGCAGAATGTTAGCGCACCAGCTCAGAAAAAGGGAGACGGCCAGGGAGATAGGGAGAGTAAAGAGTAGAGGTGGGGATATGGTCCTGGGGGTGAATGGGGTGTTTAAGGACTTTTACTGCAAATTATATGAGTCGGAACCCCCGGCTGGGCTGGAGGGGATGAGGCAGTTTTTGGGTCAGTTGAGGTTCCCGAGGGTGGATGAGGATCTGGTGGATGGGCTGGGAGACCCAATTAAAATTGAGGAAATAATTGAGGGGCTGGAGGGCATGCAGTCGGGCAAGGCCCCGGGGCTGGATGGCTACCTGGTGGAATTCTATAAGAAGTTGTCAGAGGCATTGAGCCCACTGCTGGTAAGGATATTTAATGAAGCAAGAGAGAAGGGAGACCTCCCGCCAACAACGTCGCAGGCCTCGATTTCATTGATCCTGAAACGGGAGAAGGATTCGGAGCAATGCGAGTCATACAGGCCAATTTCTCTACTGAATGTGGATGCCAAACTGCTGGCTCAGATACTGGCCAAGGATAGAGGATTGTGTCCCTGGGATGATAGAGGAAGACCAGATGGGATTTGTAAAGGGCAGGCAACTCAAGGCTAATGTTTGAAGGCTTTTAAATGTTATTATGATGCCCTCAGAAGGAGGAGAGATGGAGGTGGTGATCGTGATGGATGCGGAGAAGGCTTTTGATCGGGTGGAGTGAGATTACCTGTGGGAGGTGCTGGGAAGGCTTGGGTTTGGTGAGGGCTTCATTGACTGGGTGCGGTTTATCTATCAGGCACCAGTAGCGAGTGTGCGTACGAACCGGCTGAGGTCGGGGTATTATAAAATATGCTGAGGGGTGAGGCAAGGCTGCCCCCTCTCCCCGTTACTGTTTGCTCTGGCTGGCCATAGAGTCATTGGCCATGGCATTAAGAGCCTCTAGGAACTGGAAAGGGCTGGTTCGGGGGTTGCGGGGGTGGGAGTTGGGGGGGGGGGAGAGGTGGATGGGTGGAGCACCGAGTCTTCTCACTTTACGCAGATGACCTGTTTTTGTATATTTCAGACCCGTTGGAACGGATAGGGGAAGTAATGCGAATCCTGGGGGAATTTGGTAATTTTTCGGGGTATAAATTGAACATGGGGAAAAGCAAGATGTTCACGATCTAGGCAAGATGACAGGAGAAGAGGCTGGGAGAGCTGCCATTTAGAATGGTAGGAAAGAGCTTTCGGTATCTGGGAATCCAGGTGGCCCGGGAATGGGAGTCACTGCACAAGTTAAACCTATACCGGCTCGTAGAACAAATGAAAGGGGACTTTAAGAGATGGGACATACTCCCGCTATCACTGGCGGGTAGGATACAGATCGTGAAAATGACGGTCCTCCCCAGATTTCTGTTTGTCTTTCAGTGCCTCCCCATCTTCATCCCTAAGGCCTTTTTCAAGCAGGTGAATAAGGTTACTTTGGGCTTTGTGTGGATGGGTAAAACCTCGCGAGTGAAGAAAGTGTTGCTGCAGCGCAGTCAGGGGGAGGGTGGATTGGCGCTGCCAAACTTTTGCAAATACTAATGGGCTGCTAACAGCCATGATTAGGAAGTGGGTAGTGGGGGTGGGGTCGGTGTGGGAGCGGATGGAGGCGGCGTCATGTAAAGACACAAGTTGGGGAGCACTGGTATCGGCACCTCTTCCGTTCTCGCCGGCCCGATACTCCACAATTCCGGTGGTGGTGGCGGCTCTGAGAATCTGGGGGGAGTGGATGACATATAGGAGAGTGGAGGGAGCATCGGTATGGACCCCAATTTAAAAAAATAATCGGTTTGTACCGGGTAGGCTGGATGGTGGGTTCCAGGAAGGGCAGGAATTAGGAGGATGGGGGATTTATTTATAGACGGGAGCTTCCCCAGCTTGAAAGCCTTGGAGGATAAATTTGAATTGCCAGCAGGGAATGGGTATAGTTATTTGCAGGTGCGAGACTTCTTGAGAAGGCAGGTTCCGGCCTTCCCGTTGCTGCTGTCATGGGGGATACAGGACAGAGTAATCTCCAGTACCTGGGTGGGAGAGGGGAAGGTATCAGATATTTACCAGGACCGTTTGGATGCGGAGGATACTCCGGTGGAGGAGCTTAAAGGCAAATGGGAAGACGAGCTAGGAGCAGAGATGGAGGCGGGTCTGTGAGCGGATGCCCTCAGCAGGGTTAACACATCCTCATCATGTGCCAGGCTTAGCCTGATACAGTTCAAGGTAGTCCACCGAGCACACATGACTGTAGCCCGGGTGAGTAAGTTTTTTGGGGTAGAGGACAGGTGTGTGAGGTGCGCGGGAAGCCCAGCAAATCATGTCCACATGTTTTGGACATGCCCGAAGTTTAGAGGGTTTTGGCAGGGTTTCGCTACGGCAATGTCCACGGTACTCAAAACACGGGTGATGCCAAGTCCAGAGGTGGCGATCTTTGGAGTGTCGGAAGAGCCGGGAGTGCAGGGGGCGTAAGAGGCTGATGTTCTGGCCTTTGCCTCCTTGGTAGCCCGGAGACGGAACTTATTAATGTGGAGGGACTTGAAGCACCCGAGTGTGGAGACCTGGGTTAGTGACATGGCTGGGTTTCTCAGTCTCGAGAAAATAAAGGTCGCCTTAAGAGTGTCAGAGCTAAGGTTCATCCGGAGGTGGCAGCCGTTTGTCGACTTTCTCGGGGAAAATTAAAATGTCAGCAGAAGCAGAATTTCAAAGGCGCGAGGGGGGGGGGGCGACTGTTGTTTTATGGTTGGGATGTGTGAAGATTGTGATGGTGGTGGAAATGTTTATTGTACACTGTTTATGTCGTTATTATTGTTATTATAAAACATTGCAAATGCCCTAATAAAAATATTTTAAAAAAAAGGACTTTCTCTGGAAGATGGATACGATTATTTCAGGGTTTGTGTGGACGGGAAGGTGTCAAGAGTAAAGAGGGCTCTGTTACAGAGGCAGAGACAGAAATTAGTTATATAAAGTGTTTAATCATTCATCCATCCGTTAATAGAACTGTCATCAACTTCAAATTGTAAAAACAAATGAAATATTTGCGCTTTGATTGGATTGAATGCAGTGGGAGCACACAGCTTCAAAGGTCAATGTTGTGCACAATCAGCACGCACCTCATTTACGTACCCTTATAGAATCATTGAATTTACAGTGCAGAAGGAGGCCATTCAACCCATCGAGTCTCCACAAGCCCTTGGAAAGAGCACTCTACTTAAGCCCACACCTCCACCCTATCCCGTAACCCAACACACCCACCTGATCCTTAAATGGCCCCTAATTGGCCACTGGGCAGGAAGGCCCTCCACCACAAGTTGTGATAGAATTCAATGGTGTTGAAAAGGCAAATGGCACATCACCTCTCCCACCTTTCCTTCCCATTTTACAGCCCCACAGCCTCCCAAACTGCTCTCAAGACCCTCCCCAAAATTTTATCCAATGAGTCTAGACCAATATCAAACCAGATTAACAAGGCAGGGGGAATAATTGGACCAATACAAGGAAGGTAATGGCAGGGTCCTGTAGTGGAGGGTGAAGGCAGAGTAGTACAGAGAAGTAAAGTGCAGGGAAGAGTATGGAAGGAATAGGAGAGAGGAGAGGAGGCAGGAAGAAGGATGGTGAGGAGAAAGCAGAGAACAATAAAATGGAAGTTAGATAGGGAGGAAGTTGGGCTGAAGGAGCAAGGTATTGCTTATTAAGATGTGGGGGGTTGGGAGGTTGTGAGAGGCTCCAATCATCCTTGGTGTGGATGGAGTTCTCTTCTCATGCAGCTCCATGCAGATTAGGAATACAGATAAAATGCTATTGGACCTTCAAAATGATGTTCATTGGCTGAGGGAGTTTTGGGGCCCAAGTGTTCTTCAATAAGGCAGGATTTGCACATTCAATAGTTCTGCTCAGTTGGAGGAGGGTCTGTGGCAATTGGAATGTCAAATGGTGCTCATTAGCTGAGGGGTTTATAAGGCATAGATGCACCAGTGGGTGGTATGGGAGGACAGGAATTGGGAGTTCTTAGCCAAAATTGTACTAAGATGGGACTTGTGAGGGAAAAATGTGAATGAGGGGATCTGATATTCTGCCCCTGGTTGGGAATATGGTATATCCTCTTCTGATTATGCATGATACCAAGAGGGCTCGGGTTGGGGAGGTGTCAATCTCTTGCAAGTATAATGGAGACGTATTGGTCTTTCATGGGGAAGCTAGCTTCATTGTCCTATTATTTGTGGCATTTTTATGACTACGTGGGCACATCTTGTGAGATGCAGCAGTCAGTAGAATTTAAATTATATCATTACCACTGGGGATTTTGGCAGAAGTACTGTCCTTGGAATTGGCAGCCACCCCATTCGCAGCTCAGCAAAACAACTGTCTAGTGGTTTAAGGAAATATTGCACAGAACTTTTTAATCTCCCAAGACAGGATGGAGGAGTTAAGCACTTATGCCACTTTCACCTAAGTTTCAAGCTTTACATGCTTTTCACTTTAGTCATACCAGTAGGAGAAAACTCCATGGACAGAACCAGCAGAATGTGGCAACCCTCCACATGGACAACGGTCAACAAAATACCTTGTGGACAGTACTCAGAACACTTAGGGACTGCATGTGGTCACTGGGCCGCAGGTTGTCCAGCACTGTGCCATACAGTAGTTGTAACTTGTGCTTCTGCATGACATGTTGTCTTCACTAAGGGCCACCAAAAATGGAAGAAAAGGTAATACCATTTTAGTCGATAAATAGAGTTGCTATTTCACCAGTTGGGAAGTTAAAAAAAAGTCAAAATTTTTTGCCAAGCAATTTGAAATAATAGTACAAGAGGTGCATTCTGGATTCATCCAAGAGTGATTGACAGAACCTTTCCTGCAGAACGCATATATATATATATAAATGCAAGTTGTTGTTAAATAGATGGGTATGACAGGTGGGAAGATCCTAATAATTCTGATAGTTATGTTATCAATATGGGCGGCATGGTAGCACAGTGGTTAGCACTGTTGCTTCACAGCACCAGGGACCCGGGTTCGATTCCTGGCTTGGGTCACTGTCTGTGCGGAGTCTGCACATTCTCCCCATGTCTGCGTGGGTTTCCTCCGGGTGCTCCGTTTTTCTCCCACAAGTCCTGAATGATGTGTTTGGACATTCTGGTTTCTCCATCTGTGTACCCGAGCAGGCGCCAGAGTGTGGTGACAAGGGGATTTTCCCAGTAACTTCATTACAGTGTTAATGTAAGCCTACTTGTGACACTAATAAAGATTGAAAACATTTGCAAATAGTAAACTGCTTAAGCAGGTTCGAAATACGATGCTGAAAGTGACAGTAGAACCTGTGGACAGACAGGTAAGTAGAATGAAGCCCAGTTCAATAACGTATTGCTTCAACAGAACATTTAACTCATGGAATTTGTTCAGTGAGGGAATTTGATGCGGTAAGGAAGAAAGAGATGTTCTAGCCTTTTATAAAACAAGAAGTGGTCCCAGTGAGGGAGCAGGAGACTTCAAGACCTGGTGATTAACTGCTAAGTGTTCTGGCTTGTAATCTAGAAATTAAAGGAATGGCAGAGAAACCCAGTCTCACAGAATACAGATCCTGTGCCATGTGGGAAACCCTGGATATTTTTCATGCCCTGGACGACGACATGTGCAGCAAGTGTCACCAGCTAGGACAGGTCCAGTTCTGAGCTCAGGAGTCACTGTGGGCATCCATGAGGCTGAGAGCTTTGTAAATAGCACATTTCTGGAGGTGGTCATCTCACAACTTAAAAATGTGCAGGCAGAGGGGGAATGGGTCACCACCAAATGGGCAAGGAATATCAGGCAGGGCAGGAATTACTAGAGTGCATCTCACTCTCTAACCAGTATTCAGTTCTGAACACTGATGAGAGTGATGGTTGCTCGGGACCATAGAGGCACAGTCAATTCCAAGGCACTATGAGCAGCTTAGCTGTACAAGGTGGGAAGAAAAGAGTGGCAGGGTAGTCGTAGTTGGTGTTTCTATAGTGTGCAAAACAAGTGCTTCAGCAACCGCAAATGTGGCTCCAGGATGATATGTTGTCTAACTTGTGCCAGGGTCAAGGATGCCACTGA
Source organism: Scyliorhinus canicula (assembly GCF_902713615.1). NCBI lineage: Eukaryota > Metazoa > Chordata > Chondrichthyes > Carcharhiniformes > Scyliorhinidae > Scyliorhinus > Scyliorhinus canicula. The sequence goes on from NC_052147.1 coordinate 181,819,380, forward strand.
GTGCTGCAGGGCACTGTAGTGTAAACAGCCAGAAGTCTTGCCCATGGTAACACCAATGACATGGGCAGAAAGAGGAATGAGGTGCTGTAGCCAGAGTTTGGGGAGCCAGAAGAGACTGCAAAGCAGGGTCTTAAAGGTAATAACCTCCATGTTACTCCTGGTACCACATGCTAGTGAGTACCACAAAAAGGGAGACCTAGTATTGAGCTCAAGGTTGAATGTTGTCCAACAAGAGAAAATCAGCCATCTCCGCTTGACATTCAATGGCATTACTATCACTGATCCTCCACCATCGACATTCTGGGGTTACCAGTGCCCAGAACATAACTGGGCTAGTCACATAAATACTGTGACTACAAGAGGAGGCCAGAGTCTGTGAATCCTGCAATAAGTAATTCACCTCCTGATTCCCCAAAGCCATTCCACCATCTGAAAGGCACAAGTCAGGAGTGTGATGGAATGCTCTCCAATTATGTGGATGAATGCGGCTCCAAATACACTCAACAAACTCAACACCATCCAAGAAAAGTACCCTACTTGATTGGCATCCTATTCACTACTTTAAACATTCACTCCCTCCACCACCAGCACAAAGTAGCAGCAATGTGTACCATTTGAAACAGGCACTACAATGACTTGCCAAGGCTCCTTTGATAGCACCTTCCAAATCACTTACCTCTACCACCACAAGGACAAGGACAGCAGGCATTTGGGAATACATTGCACGCAAGTTCCCCTTCAACTTATACACCATCCTGATTTTGAAATACATCACTTTTCCTTCACTGTCACAGAATCAATATTCTGTAACTTCTTCCTTAGGAGCACCATTATTTTACTTACACAATATGGACTGCATATCCATATTGAGAAGGTTCAAGAAGGCAGCTCACCACCATATTCGCAAGGGCAATTAGAGAGCAACAATAAATGCTGGCCTTTCCACCAATGCCCACATCCCGTGAACAAAAAAGGAAAAATAAATTAGAACTAGGAATCATTGACTAGCGTGCAACATTGGAGTATTACTGCAAAAGGGGAACAAAACCCATTTATCATAGAACATTCATTTGGGCTAAATATCGTTCCGTGTCTGAATAGAACTCTATTCAGTACATCAGTCTGATGCTGAGGAGGCTGCAAATTGACTTCAGAGGTCAGACAAAGCTAGCATGCCAAGAAAATACATTAAATGATTGGGGCCTCACGGTGTAGCATGTAGCATGTAGCATGGTGGTTAGCATCAATGCTTCACAGCTCCAGGGTCCCAGGTTCGATTCCCGGCTGGGTCACTGTCTGTGTGGAGTCTGCACGTCCTCCCCGTGTGTGCGTGGGTTACCTCCGGGTGCTCCGGTTTCCTCCCACAGTCCAAAGATGTGCGGGTTAGGTGGATTGGCCATGCTAAATTGCCTGTAGTGTAAGGTTAATGGGGGGATTGTTGGTTTACGGGTATACGGGTTACGTGGGTTTAAGTAGGGTGATCATTGCTCGGCACAACATCGAGGGCCGAAGGGCCTGTTCTGTGCTGTACTGTTCTATTCTATTCTTAAATGATTTATAGGCCAAACCAGGCTTGAATGGGATAGGTAGCAAACATCAGAAATTGAAAATTGGTGTGAGAGAAAAAAAAAATCAGTTTATGATGGAATAATGACAGAGAAAGGGGAGGATTGACGTCCCTTTTCTACATGTTACAGGATTTCGTTGGTTTTCAATGTGCAATTGCTTCAAAAGCCTGTGTTCTTTGCTCGCTCCATTTCCTTCCCCTTTCATTTAGTGCTCATCCTTTTCTAATTAAGCCTCAGCTGAATTAATATTAAGTGATTTAGATTTACGATATTGTGGTTTTATATAATTTGTTTTGGGCTCATTTGTTTATTATTAAATAAATGACAATCATTAATTCGGCTCGATGTAGCAGATTAAACCTTTGGAGTTTTGTAATTCTGCGTTTCCCAAACTGGGTGCTGCGGAACTTTAGGGTTCCGGAGGATACATCCAAGGGTTCTGCAGTAGCTCCATCTGATTTAAATTTGAAAAAAGCGGTCCTCACAGCTTCTCCATTTGAAGGCAATTTTCACACTGCGTTGGCTACTGATAGGTGCACTAATCATCCCAAAGGCAGCCAATACACTGATAAGTCAACTTCTGATTGGACGAGCTTAATAGCAGCAAAGTCAATATTCAAAGCCCCAGGCAAGGGCAAGAGCAAAGGCAACCAGAGTGTGCGTATGTGCGCATGCCTTGTATGAGAATCCAGCTCTCCAGCAGCACTCCTATTTGTGAGCAAAACAAGCAGCATCAATCCTCCCATTAAAAATGGCAAAAAGAACGCAAGTCTTAAGTACTTTGATGAATAAGAGGGCTTTTGTAATTATAATAAATGTGTAATATACAAAATAGGACATACTTTTATATATTTGTTTTTGTATGTTTGTACCTCCTGAGCATAAACAATTAATTTTTGTGATTTAACTTCAACGTAATAAGAATGTTTCTTAGGGTTCCATCAGTACCCTTGCAAGGTCAAAATGCTTCAGAGGCTGAAAGGTTTTGGAAAACCCTGTATATGGTATGAAACGACTTGAGTCCAAGAACATTCTGATCGAACTTCTGCAATGCCTATAAAAGTGATCGAAGAACAAGTACTAGCTCATAAATAGTTAACAATTGTGGTGAATTTATTCACCATAATGCATGCATGATACCATAACCTGTGACCCCTATGACCTGGAAGTGGTGATGTGAACTGCTTCCAGGTACTGTACTGTAACCCCGGTATGGCTCTGCCTCTGGCTCCGCCCACACCGGGGCCATATATATAGGCCGGCCTCTTGTGGCGGCATTCATCTGTACTACTGACTCTGGCTAGCCAAGTTCATGACTAATAAAGCCTATTATTCACTCGCTCTCTCTGCCTCACTGTGAATTAAAGGTATATCAACAAGAAATGAATATTGAATGCCTCTCAACTGAAAATCAGGGATTATAAAAGATGGGGCTTAATCAGAAATATTTATAGGTATAGATCCTTGTGAATACATGACACAGGAGCAGGAAAGTGAAATGCATTCACAAACGTGTTTTCCACAACATCATTCCAGAATGATGTTTCACTAACATATGAATGTTGGTTGTGATGTTATACCACTGTTAAATAATCAGGCCAGGATTCTCTGTTGCGGGTATGCCCCGCTGTGAGTGAGGATGGAGAATTTGGCACTCAGTAAAAAATCGCCAATTCACTGTCGCGGAAGCGGAGAATCTCGCTGCCGTGAACAGATCAAGAATCCCGCCCTCAAAGGTTTTGAAACATTTTTACAAAGTAGAATGGATTACAGTGAGTCTGTGCCACCCTGACTCCCAGGCTATTTCCAGTTTCCTCCCACAGTCTAAATATGTGCAGTTTAGGTAGATTGGCCATGCTAAAATTGCCTCCTTAGTGTCCAAGGATGTGCAGTTAGTTGGGGTTCTGGGGATAAGGTGGGGAGTGGGCCGAGATAGGGTTCTCTTTCAGAGCGTCGATGCAGACTCAATGGGCTGAATCGCCTCCTTCTGCAATTTTATGGCTTCTATTTCCAAGTAGTAATTAACCACTTACTGCTGCTGACTAATTACAATGCTGGGTGATGACATCATGCTACAAAAACAAAAGATGCTGGAAAAACTAGGCAGGTCTGGCAGCAACTGTAGAGAGGGCACGATCTACTGGCCGCATCCTTCCCAGTGGGGCTGCGACGTAGCAGATAGATGTCGGGAGAGGCCTTACCTCAGGCTTTCCACCAGCCGGTACACCTCGTGAGATTTAACCAGATCGCCCAATGTGTCGCAATCTGGTTCCCGGCCATTGTGGGCCGGACTCAGTCTTGCACCAGCTCCCAGCATCTACCGGCCTCCCAAGGGAGACCCCAGTTGGGCGCCGATTAATACTGGTCCACATAGGGCAGCATGTTTGGCGCAGTGGGTTAGTTCCGCTGCATCACAGCGCTGAGATCCCAGGTTCAATCCCGGCTCTGAGTCACTGTCCGTGTGGAGTTTGCACATTCTCCCCGTTTTTGTGTGGGTTTCGCCCCCACAACCCATAGGTGTGCAGGCCAGGTGAATTGACCACACTAAATTGCCCCTTAATTGGAAAAAAAAATGAATTGGGTACTCTAAAAAAAAATTTTTTTTTTTTTTTTTAAATGCCAGGGTGCCCAGGTGCCACTGCCAAGAGTCATGTCCTGAGGGGTACATGCCCATGAAAGGATGGATGGGGAGTATGAAGGATGGGGCAGGGTGGTGTGGTGAAGGGCGGGTGTGAAGTGGTGTCCAGAAGGTTGGGGGGGGGGGGTTTGAAGGGTGGGAGTCCTGGAAGGGGTAGGGCTGAAAGGGATGTGGGAAGGCCTGAAAAGGGAGGGCCCTCAGCGACCCATAGCAGGGTGTCCTCACTTGGGGGGTGTGAGCTAATACCCATGTATGTGCGGCGGTGACATTGCCTGTGGTTGGGGGATGGGGGGGGGATCCTCAAGCTCACAGAGATCGGGGCACCCTTTCAAAATGGTGGCCTGATCTCTGAAGAGCCAGTTTGGCTAGTGAGTTCAGCTCCCTAGTGATGAAAAAAATTCCAAAGTGTGGGCGAGCCCAAGGGAAACTCCCCAGGGCCCGAAAAAGTAACTGCGTCATTAGATAATGGTGGGCAACCCAGCCGAACCCGCCTGAAATGACACTTAGAGGGTACAATATACCTGAATGGGTAGAGAGATAAAAATAAGGGACATTTTAACACTTTGGCACAGGGAGCTGGTGGACCCTGCTATTGAGAATGAGAGCACCTGCGCAAAAATCAAAGATTTTCCGAATACAAGCAAGAGGCAACTCACCAAGAGTCTTCAAGACACTGTCTCAGAAATATGGGACAAAGAGTGTCCTGGCAGCAAAGACCCAGGATGTGGGAATAGGTCTTGATTGCAGATGGTCCTGTAAAATCTGAGATGATTGGTCATCCTGAGGGCACCACCCCAAAGGATGCACACTTCTTCCTTACTGCCTTTTCACCAGTTGGGTTAAATACATAGCCCACCCACTCTCGTGACCATGCCAACTGATTTATGGTATGGGCTGCATAATATACGGATCAATTGGCTTGTTAGAAAGCACAATTGCCTATTAATTATCTTTTTAAAAAATGTCAGGCAGTCTACCAATTTTGGCAGCCTCCCACTGTCCGTATTATGGGATATAGCTTGGGAGTGGATTGGAAGGCATTGGGCAACACACCATTATATTTTATGTGCCTCCCTGCGGAAAATGTACCCAACAGGGTTTCCTAAAATCTAGATGTGTCAGTGAGATGAAATCTAACATCACTATGTTTAAAAAACATATTCATAAAAAGCATTTACTAAATTTACGTTCCTTCACCTAGATAAAGCCATGTAACAACACATATTTCATTCAAGTGCACAATCCCTTAAAACAACAAGCATTGGAAACCATAGTTGCATTTCAAAATCATCAAAAACCACTTTAACAGTCAATCATACTGAAACCCTGCTGTGATAATGATGATAATGATGGTTGTGAAATCAATCCTACAGCATTAATCCAGTAGTGGAAGCCCTAAGGCTTATGTCAACAGAGTGAAATAGCAAGCAATGATTTTCTTCAGCACACCAAACATTTTTTTAAAAAGATTGGAAGAGCATGTCTCTTTAAATACCGTGACAGCTTGACAGGTCCTTTCGAAAGCTTCTGGCTACAGGCCTTCTTGACACATTAGGCAGTTCCTCTTCTCAAGAGGACCAGTGACTTTTGACAGGTCTCTTTGACAGATCTGTCAATTTTAAGAGTTGATTTTGACAGGCCCATTTACAGTTTCAATAAGCTTGACAGCAATGCGTTACAGCATGTTTTATGCAAGTTTATGCTTACTTCGAATAATTCCAAAGGGCACCTTACTCTCCCCAAAGGACAGCTGAAGTCACCGAAAGGCACCATACCTTTTCCACAATTGTCCTGGGACCAGATCCAAAGGGGTACCTTACCTCTCCAAATGGGCACCCTGGCTATCCAAATGAATCCACAAAGTTCAAACCAGCTCATACCAGGTCTAGTCTAAACAATTATGGGTTTAGCACTCCAAGGTTACCAAAATCCCACCTGAGTGAAAGAGGTAATTTAATGACCAGCTGCCTCCATAAAAGCAAATGTGGGAATGTGGATGGGGTGCATTTCATTCATGAAAAATAGGTATTGCAATCTTCAGAGGCAGGATTACAGTTTTCAGCCACTTCCACCATAACAGAGAGGCTCTCCATCATGGTGAAAATCAGCGCCACAGCGTTAGTATGGTGCCAATTGACCCTCCAGGGCAGTTGTTTTTGTTGGAGCTTACTATCAGAAACCCAGCAGCCCCAAGGATTCATGAAATTACCCAGATTTGTGCCTTTCTAATACAATGTTGTCATCTGTTATCATATTAAATGGGTATTTTAGTGCCCTCGATCTTAGAATCAAAATGATCCACAATGTGCAACAAACAGACTGAATGAATTTAATTAATTTGAAGTAATAAATATAGTAAATGACACCTGTTAATTAGATGATCAACTTTACTACACGGAAGCATATCAATGGAACTGAGAATATATTGGATCTTCTTCCTCTTACTCATCCTGCTTTGATGAAATCTATTCGGTCCCATTCTGGGAGAAGTTACCTCTAAAGGAAAGTGCTTCAGTGGAAGGATATTAATGTTGATGCATTTAAGAGCTAAGCTGCACACATAACAAGACCGTTTCTGAACAACTACCCTGAGACCAACTCAGCGGACAAGAACTGGAAGATGTTTGCTAAATGTGTAAATTTTCTACATGTGCCTCATAAAATCTATTCTGGGAAGAGCACCACACCACGGTCTATAGGCTATCTCAAAAAGCTCGGCAAGAAGCAGAAACTATATGCTTGTGCTAAAGATTCCTGGTGGAATGACGATCCCTCAAACAAAGATCCTGTCTGAATTAAGTTTGAACAATACCAAACTGTGGTCAACAGGGAGATCCGATGGACCAAGCATAATTACAAAATAGAATTGGCCAGGTGAAAAAATCCCATGAAAGTTTGGAGGTATGTTAAATTTTTAAAATATATTAAAATATCAATTCTATATGTGGGGGATAAGTTACAACTGGGTGACAAGGAAAATGTTGAAGCTCTGACCTTGCAGTTCCAGAGCATCTTCAAGGAAGGAATCAGATTACTTGAGTACAAATCTGGAGTATGAGGGCAGCCTTACAAAATCATGCCTGATGTTATAATTACAACAAAAGATATTGAGAAACTCCTCCATAACACTGATCCATCTAAAGCTTATGGACCTGATGACATCCCAGACCATGTACATAAAACTGCAGCAAATGAGTTTGCACCAATGTTACAGTACATTTTCCATCAATATATAAAAACAGGAGAACCAAACGTTGACTGGCTAGTCCCTCCAAACTTTAAGAAAGGGCCCCCTATCAATCCAGCAAACCATGACCCATTTTACTTCATAGTGTTTGCTGAACACATCATTGACAGTCAGCTAATGAGAAGGGTGGAACATCCATATTGACAAACAGTATGCCTTATGTTCAACCAGATCAACAGAATCGCATTGTATCCTTACCATCCACAATCTCTCTTATACCTTTTACAATTGTATCACCACAGATTTTAGATTTTGCTGAGCTTTTTGAATGTATCACATGCAAAGCTACTGTTATAACCCACAACTATCTTACGGGATGGGAACAATTAATTTCCCCATGAACCTAGTAGAATTTGAGCACCCCTGTTAAAGGGGCAGGGAAGCTCTAAACTATGTCTCGTTATAGGATACATAAAGCCGGCCAGTTAGGCACCAGGAAGGCAGACCCAGTTGGGATCTACCGTGTGATTATATAATAGTTATTATAAATAAACTAAGTTACTCTGAACTACATTTCTTTCCAAACAGCAACAAGAATCATGGGGAAGCCGCAAACTGGAAACAAGGGCTGGATTCTTCCGCCCCACCCGCCACAAAATCACCACGGGCACGACGCGGACCATGTGAAGGGCCATTGACCTTGGGCGGGAATTTCAGGTCGGCCGGCAGGCACTCCCGGAGAATCCCACCCCAAGTGTTAAATGGCATGCCCTAAGGTGCCATCCTGGGCTCACACTTTTTTCTTCTCTTTATAAATGACATCCAGGATAAAATATCAAGCCAGATCAGGTTCTTTCCGGTTGACTGCCTAGAATACAGGATCAATACTGAATTAGCAGATGAGATTAGCATCCAGGAAGATATCAATAATGTTGTCAAATGGACCAATATATGGGGAATGAAATTCAACATGAAAAAATGCAACATATGTGAACCAGCAATACCCAATGCCATGGAATACCCAACAACACAAAGCACAAGCCCCACCTTCAAGTTACTAAAGAATGCTATTACTTAGGCATAAACATCCAAAATTATCTAAAGTAGAATATACAACAGGCATCTTCCAAGGCATCTAAAGTACTTGGGTTTGTGAAACGGAACTTCAACTACAATGAAGAAAATGCCATACCAAACATTAGTCAGACCACACCTTGTGTATGGGGCAGCCACCTGGGTCCCATGTTCTGCAGAAAACATTACCTTCCTTGAGAAAATTAAAGCCGGCAGTTCGCTTTTGTTATAACCCTACAGGAGGCCCAGGGATCTGCAACATCAGAGTCCCTGCCACCTCACCTGAATACGGTCTACCCAGATGAGGGCTAACTCCCCTTTTCCTAGGACTGCTGGTGTAGAAATACCCCGGGCAAGATGCGGGAGATCCTTCGGGGAGTAGGAGGTGTGTATCGTGACCTGAATAAAACCATATTTTTCTACAGACATCGCTTCCACTTGGCCGCTTGCCTGAGACTTTACAGTTTTGTTACAACTACTTGTGGGCTACCAGTGTCTCCCAGTTGGTCACATGGCTAGGCTGGCACAGCCTCTGGAACTGAAGCAAGGCCAACAGGTTGACATTCCTCTATATAATTTTGAATGGAGCATTAAATATTTCCAAGCAGTACATCAAGCTTAAAAGTGACCAAGCTTGAACAATTCACAACTAACAGATTCAACTGTGCACAGCTCAATGTGCTTTCTTTGCTAACTCCTTTTTACCAAGAGCAATTAAGGACTGGAACAACTTCCCACAAACCTTAATCTCCATGCCCTCTTAGGACTCATTTCAGGAAAATTTGTTGAACTATTAAAAATTAATGTGGCTATTGACTACAAATATAATGCACCTCCTGTGAAAATTCCCGAATGGAAGACTACAGAAAGAAACCTTAACAAGTACCACGTACCAAGTAGAAGAACATCAGGGACAATGGGACAAAATAAGCCACGGGAGTGTGGCAACTCCAGTCTGAGTTCCAACTCCAGGCTAAAATGGAAAATCTATGTATGTGGGTATTGAAGATGGAAGAAAAAGTATTCACCCTTCTCAGTGGAATGGATGAACTGAAGATGAAAGTAAAAAGGGAAAAGCAAAAGTCAAATGAAGTGAACTTTATAATTGGTTTGTTATAGGAAAGACTGAAAGTGATAGACTGAAAAACACAACAAAGAAGGAACCTAAAAAACTTTCAGAAATCACCCCACTGAACTCTGATAAAACTAGAGAAAATGCTGGAAGTAGTGACTGATGTCACAGTTGAGGATAACACAATGAAGACTGAAGATGAGAACAATCACCTGGAGCAGAAGAGCAAGACCAATTATTCAGTTCTTCAACAAAGATTCTGACAACAAGAAAACAAGATTCTGACAGGAAGAAGGAGCAATGTTAGGAAACCCATGGAATAACCCACAATGTTGGTTTGGTATCCACCAGCTGCAAATGACTTACATATGAGAAGATTGTGTAATACCTGGCTGAAGAAGTATGAAAATAAGCAACATCATGGTTCTCAGACAATTTCCCACACTAATGGTGGTCTTGGCCATCCTGGAGAGATTTTATGGCACAGAAACAGGGATCACCAGTGCATATTTAAGGAACTCCTGAATGCAGAATGCCCTTTTACATGGATACTATTCAAAGGAAGTATGGGACTGATTAGTGATCTTAAAGGAGATCTTCTTGTGGCGGTAGAGGAATGACAGAGGCTTTAAATTATTAATTTGCATTTGTCACCTCTGAAGAAGATGTTACCAATGTCCAAGTGAATGAGGAGATAGTAGAAAAATTCAATAGAATAAAAAGATGAGGTACTTAAAGCAATGGCAGTGTTCAAGTAGAAAAGTCACTCGATCTGGATAGAATGTATCCTAAGTTGCTGAGGGAAGTAAGGGTGGAGGTAGCAGAGATACTGGGCATATTTTTCCAATTTCTCCTTTGCATATGTGATTGTACACGCATTTAAAAAGGTAGAGGGATAACCCCAGATTCATTGAAAGCAAATGAGGTTTGATAAACTACACCTCCAAATTCTTTCCTGATATTTTAAGATTCAAATGTTCAAAAGTACCTTTTAAATTAATTTCTGTTCATCTGAATAATAATATGTAGTTTGGATTTGTCTTTTAGCTTAAAACTGAAAATGTCTCCATTTGCTTTCTCTTTTGTTTTGTTCTATGTATAATCCACAAATAATAATTTCTCAAGTGACATTAAAGCCACTAACAAGTCAAAAAGGTTCATTTTCTGCAATGATAGGGGCGAGTTTTTGCCTTTCCTACTCGAGTGTATTCATTTACCTTTTGAATGTGCCACTAGATGGTGCACAATGTACAAATAAGTCATTTCACGAGCTATGCAATTACTATGCCTCCATGAATTTAGAGATTTCATATATGATCCAGATCTCTCGATCAAGAACAGCTTACATTTATATTTAGCACATTTAACCCTGTAAAACATCCCAAGTTGCTTAACAGGAGCCCTAGCAAACAAAATGTGACACTGAGCCGCACTGAGATGATCACAATCTTGGTCAAAGAGAGATGTTTCTTAAAGGAATGACCGAAAGGAAAACGAGAAGTAGCTCATTCATTGTATGAATGTATTCCACTATTTATGTAGATCATGTTGATCTGTATTTTAACTTCTTCTACCTGCCTTAGGTTTGTAACCCTCATAACATTGTCTGACAAAAATCTATCAATCTCAGTTTTGACATTTTCAATTGGCCTAGTTTCGACAGCTATTGGGAGAAATAAATGTTTTCTAACATCACTTGTGAGAGGTCGAGCTCCTATTTTAAGATTAGTCTCTTGTTCTAGGCTGCAGCATGAAAAGGGTTTCTCTCTACCCATGCTTGACAAATCTACTGGAATTCTTCGAGGATGCAATTAGTAGAGTTGATGAGGAGGTATATTTGAACTTTCAAAAGGCTTTTTACAAAGTCCCGCATAAGAGATTAACATGTAAAACTAAAGCGCATGGTATTGGGGGTAGTGTATTTAGATGGATGGAAAACTGTTTGGCAGACAGGAAACAAAGAGTAGGAATTAACAGGTCATTTTCCAAATGGCAGGCAGTACTAGTGGGGTACCGCAGGGATCGGTGCTAGGACACCAGCAATTTGCAATATACATTAATAATTTAGATGAGGGAACAAAATGTAATGTCTCCACGTTTGCAGATGACACCAAGTTGGGTGGGAGGGTGAGCTGTGAGGAGGATGCAGAGATCCTTCAGTGTTACTTGGACAAGTTAAGTGAGTGGGCGAATGAATGGCAGATAAAGTATCATTTGGATACATTTAGATAAATGCAAGGTTATCCACTTTGGTAACAAAAATGAAAAGACAGATTATTATCTGAATGGCCATGAATTAAGAGAAGGGAATGTGCAACGAGACCTGGGTGTCCCTCGTACACTAGTCTCGGTAAACGAGAGGATTCAAGTAGAGGAGGAGGGGTGTCTTGCTGCAATTATACAGGGTCTTGGTGAGGCCACACCTGGAATATTGTGTGCAGTTTTGGTTTCCTTATCTGAGGAAAGATGTTCTTGGTATAGAGAGAGTGCAAAGAGGGTTTATCAGACTGATTCCTAAAATTCTAACAGGACTAGATGCAGAAAGGTGGTTCCCGATGGTGCATATGTCCAGAACTAGGGGTCACAGTCTGAGAATACAGGGTAGACCAATTAGGACAGAGATAAGGCGAACTTTCTTAACCAAGAGAGTATTGAGCTTGTGGAATTCATTACCACAGGAAGTAGTTGAGTCCATACCATTGTGGGCAGGATTCTATGCCGGCTGACACTGAAATCGGGAAAGGCAATTAGGTGGAGAATCGGTCATGAGGCCAAAATCGTGAATGCTATGCTCCGGAGCCTCAACAATGGCAGCAATGGGCTCTAATCCACATCCACAGTAAACGCCTGTTCGTATATCATGAGCGGGCCTGACGTGCTATTCTCCGGCGCCTCCGCAATGCTCCGCCTCCGCCAAGAGGAATTAGCAACGGCGAGGTTCACTTGTGGTTTCAAAAATCGGGAAACAGGCGCTGTAGCTGCTGAGGGAGAGAGAGGGGGTATGGAAAGTGCCCAACATCGGCATAGTTTGCTGGCAGTTCTGCCACTGGCTGGAGGGCCTCTGCCAGGGCTGGCGGGGTGTAGTGGGGGGCAGCCAGGAGGTGGGCCGAGGAGTCGGTGTGGACAGGCAAGGAACACCATCGCCCTAGCCGGCAAGGCAGACATGCAGCTGCGCACGTTGCGGACTGCCTGTGAACTTAGTGCCACATGTCATATGGGTGCATACCCAAGCCACCCCTCCAGGTATCCTCTGGTCCCAACTGACCCATCAATGGGATGGGTGTGCTCCAGCGGAATTAATGCCATCTTCTTGGCTGGGATGAGTGTGTGTGGAGAGTGGAATGCTAATATGTGACTACAGCTTGTCAGCCTTTTGAGAGCCAATCCCGACCCGAGAAAATCCGACATAATTTTTCATTGGAATTGTTTGTGTTCCATATGCCGCTGATGCTGGCCTATTAACGGTTCCTGAATTGCTCCGGGAGCGGCGCCAATTTTGCTGTGACAGACGTCCACTGATTCCGTCCCGGCATCAGCACTTAGGGCTGGATTCTCCGATTGCTGATGGCGAAATCGCATTCGGTGGTTGGCTGGAGAATCCGTCTTTATGCCGAAACCGGGGATGCCGCCGTTTTTCAGATGCTCCACCCCCTCAAAAACGGCACACTCGCTGAGTACGCCGCATGCCATCGGGACGGCCTCAGGACGTCACCTAAAGACCTCCCCGATGCTCTGCCCCCAATGGGCCAACTTCCCGACGGCATTGGCCTTGTGTCCTCTCAAAGTTTAGGGACCTTGCGTGCCGGCTACGGATTATGTCCAGCGCCGCCACAGTCAGGGGGGAGGGGAGCCGTTCTGCTGACAGGGGTGGTGGCTTCATCAGGGGCTGGGGGGACACTGGTGGGGACCGATCCGGGGTGGAGAGGGGAGTTACAGGGGGTCATTATCTGGCAGTCCGGGTCCACGCGGCTGGTGCCATGTTTACGGCACAGCCACCACCGGTCGCCGCCATGCGCATGTGGGGCCACAGATCCAGCAATTCTCCATCTGCATCTTCAGGTAAAGCTAGGGAACATTACATGGAATGGCTGCCAGCCCCCCACCAGATGCAGCATTGGTGCAGCGGCGGCGCTGGCTTTTTGGTCGTAAGACCAGACGCTTCCTCCGGACATAGCCGCAAAATCGGAGAATCCAGCCCTTAGTCTCTGAAATGGAGAATCCTGCCGTGTTTGGTTTCAAGAAGCAGTTAGCTATAGCTCTTAGGGTGAAGGGGATCAAAGGATATGGGGGAAAGCGGCATTGGGCTATTGAATTGGATGTTCAGCCATGATCATAATGAATGGTGGAGCAGGCTTGAAGGGCCAAGTGCTCATATTTTCTATGTTTCTATCAAATCCTTTTAACGTCTGAAACACCTCATTTAGATCACTTCACAATCTTCCACAAGGGGATATAAGCCTAGACTACATAACTTACCTCCCTAATTTAACGCTTTGTGCACCTGCCTGGAACTGCAGAAAGCATTGGACTCAATGTTCCCATATTGAACCTCTTGACTGTCATCCTAAACATTCACATAAATAATTGGCATTCAGCTAATATATAGGAAGTGACTGCTGTGGAAGAATATCCCAGCCAGGGGAACAATCTTTCTCAGACATAGGAGAACAAGGATGAAAATTTGATTTGGATGTAAAAGCAAACTAAAGAAACAATGTGAGAAAAGCGGGACAAGTACCAAAACAATAGAAGAGTTTCTTAAATGGACTTTAGCCGTTTAATTCTTTCCTTTTCATTCCTTCCGGTACTTTTACAGTGAGAAGATGCGCAGGACACCCGTCAATATAGCTGTAAATTCGGCTGAATTATACATTCTGTGATTAATCATAAAGTGACCCAAGTTGCTTGATTTTGTGATTTTCTCACCCCCATCTCTGAAGTAGCTCCAAACACGCTGTGCAGCACTCTTAATAGAGGGGTTAGAATCTTAAACTTGCTACTTTCCACAGCACAGAATATCACCACTGGGCTCTTCCGTCATGGAAGCCGACTATTTATTCCTTGATTTAGCCAGGAAAAATGTGAGGCATCGAACTCTATGAGTCAGAAACTATAACATTGCAATTTGCACAAATAGGTATAATGACAGCCAATGACAGAATGAGAGATTACTACCCAAAGCCTTGACCAGAAGAATCTATGGTAATGAACAGTTTGCAAAATAAAACTAAAATAAACAAAGTATCAGATAAAATTTTGTATGCAGAACAACACATCTAAATATATTCCTCCAGTGTGCCACAACGTTGAGTGGTTCTGCAATGTTATCAGAAAAATATGAATACATGACCATATTGGCCACAGTGTCCAAGCAGCTCTGTTCAGTTTAAGACATGTAACTGAACCTGCGCACAACAAGGAGCTACATCCCACACGCCCACTCTGAAGCAGATCTTTATAGCAGTGGTTATTTGACCTATCTATCACACTTGAAAATAGGCTTCTCATAAAAGGCTCTGGTTTAGGTTTTTATGTAGGCGTACATATAGTGCTTTTCTATCTGTTAAACAAAAATCGTAAACTGCAAAAAATTTACTGGTGTATGGATGAGTCATTCCTCAGTTTCACTTTGTGTAAGTGTGATGCAAATCTTGATGTGATCCATTAACAGCTTCCTTGCCCATGTCAGCAAGCAGTCATAGCTGAGAATGATGGTCCAAACTATTAATCTTGGTTAAATAACAAACAACAATTTTTGCTTTTATTAAATTGCAAAAATCCTGACAGTAACCTAGGTGCCTTCTTCAAGCCCAGATTCTTCATACACCTATTTAAACATTATTAATCATTTGGTGTTTGCACAGAAACTTAAGTTAACATTTTCTGTATATTTAAACATTTTAATGTAAGGCAAAAAACATTCATGTCCAGGAATTTTTTTTCTAGTGAGCAAACATGCAAAAAAGAGATTTTTTTTTAAAGAGGTTTTTTAGCCATCAAAACATCAGATAAATATCAAATAAATCAGTCAAATAAGGATTACTTACAAGACCACAATTTCCTGACTTGATTAAATTAAAGACTTTCCTATTGTATACCAACTGACAAGTTCCTGATCTCATCAACAACTAATAGGAGAAGGAAGCTCCATGAATCGCCCCTTCCTCAGCTGTGGTGGATCTTGGCATAACTGCAAAAGATGAGGCTGCAGCCAAAAGTGGCAGTGCAACTTTTCCTCCTTTTGAGTTACTCAGCAACATCAATGCTAATGTCCAACAAATTTGGTTCATTCCATGTAATGTTAAGAAATGTCTGACTCCATAAGATAACCATCCTGGCTGTAGTACTGGCTCTCTGCCACCCCTAGATATTGCAGTGGAGCTATCACATTGGTATGTGAGAAAAAACCTAGATACATCTTACCCACAGGAGAAACAAACATGGCTGATTGCTGTCCTCTTAAACTCCGTCCATTCATTAGTAAAGAAATTAGTACAGTAATCAATAATGCCACCAAGGAACAATATCCTGCCTGCTGATACTCACGGAATCTTCCATTCTGGGGTCTACGTTCAGTGGCAGGTGCAGAAGTGGGAGTAATTTTCATTGTGACCATGTGAAAAGTAAAAGGTAAAGTCACCATAGACTTTTTTCCCCTTTGAGGGGGAGAGCTGATTGGTGGTGATTTAACCTAAGGATCACCACACCCGAGGCAAGGGGCAAAGTTGAGAAGGGGGTCCTTCTTGAATGGGATGGACAGGAAGTTGCCGCACCTGCTGTTAGCTCAAGTGATTAAAGATCATATTGAAAGGGTGCCCAGAGAACCAAAATATCCCTTCCATCTTTGCCTGGTCACTGCCCCACAGTTCCCCACTAACCCTTCCTCCCTTCCTTGGTCATCCTCCATGCAATGTGCACTGCCAACACCCAGTCTCAAGTGTAGGCTGGCAATACAGGCATTCCCCAAAGAGGGCAACACAGCAGCAACTCACTGGTAATCATGGGAGAAGTCTATTTTGCCTGGTGAACGCCACTTATGTGTAGTCATGAATGTGAATGTTCCAATTTCTTACTGGGGGAACATAATTCCAGTGAGGTGACCTTTTAATGAACATGCATGACATGCTAATGAATGCAAAAGGGGCTTCTGACATTGTTCAATGAGAAGATCAACCCGCCTTTAATCCGCCTTTGAAGTCCTGTGGAACCCATTGTTAAAGTTCATCCTGCCATCAGGAAATTGATTTTTGACCTTTCGCCAAATCAAGTTCTCCCACCTGCCAAGTGTCTGGCTGCTGGCAGGACCAGAAGCCTCCGCCCTTAGTTTGGGTTGTGCCAGAACTATTCAGTGCTAGTCCACATCAGTTTCAATCCAGGTATAGGTATAACAACCTGGGAAGAGATGAGGGTAACTGCCCTCAACATCAAGGTTCCTCCCCCCCACCCAGGTATGTCGATAAGTAACCATAGATTATTGAATATTTTTAAGGCAAAAGTAGATAGATTCTTGACTAACAAGGGAGTCAGATGCTACCATGGGTAGAAGGGAATGTGGAGTTGAGACCATAATCAAAGACGCCATGATTTATTGAATGGCGGAACAGGCTCAAGAGGTGGGAGGCGGTGGCGTAGTAGTGTTGCCACGAGACTAGTAATCCAGAAACCTAGGGTAAATGTTTTCAGAATCCAAGCTTGAATCCCACCATAGCAGATGGTGAAATTTGAATTCAGCAACAAATCTGGAATTATAAGTCTAATGAAGACCATGCAACCATAATCGATTGTGATAAAAACCCATCTGGTTCACTGATGTCCTTTAGGGAAGGGAATCTGCCACCCTTGCCATGCCTGGCCTATATGTGATTCCAGATCTACAGCAATGTGGCTGACATTTAAATACCTATAAAATGGCCTCGCATTCCACTCAGTTCAAAGGCTATTTGGGATGGTCCAGCCAGCGATGTCCACATCCCATGTAAGAATAAAACAGAGATTGAATAATCTATTCCTGCTCCTAATTCTTATGTTCCTTCGTATGTTCACATTGTAAGGAACTGGCTAAATCCTTGTCTATTTCACATTTCTCTTTTTAATCCCTGTCCCTGAAACATTGCAGATGGTGTTTTAAATTTCAGACTTTGGTCAAACTGAAAATACCCCATGTCTAATATATTGGCCCATGTCT
Organism: Scyliorhinus canicula; assembly: GCF_902713615.1. Taxonomy (NCBI): domain Eukaryota; kingdom Metazoa; phylum Chordata; class Chondrichthyes; order Carcharhiniformes; family Scyliorhinidae; genus Scyliorhinus; species Scyliorhinus canicula. Next base: position 181,837,104 of record NC_052147.1, read on the forward strand.
CCTCTTGATGCTCTGTGGCATAGCGCATGATGTAATTTTGATGGATTTGGCAAGCAGCCAATTGGTACCTCTAAGATTCCTGGACATCCTCTGTTCTCGCTTAGGGTTGGTCGAACTTGTCAGAGGGTTGCTGGAAGATTCTGAAAACACAGGCCAGCTCCATTTTGTCTCAGTTCTGTGCAGACTTGGAAAGCAGCACACAACAAGACCCTTTCTGTCAGCTTTCGGCCTGGAAATTTGAATGCTTCCAGCCAGCTTGGGGAAGTAACTTCTGCCTTAAATGTCTCTGTGGCGCTAACAATTGCACACAAAGACTCGAGACATGTACAATCGAGGCTTTATTGCTGTGTGATGCTATTCCTCCGGCGGCAGCTGTAGAATAGGATCTCAGTGACTCACACGCATATTTATACACAAGCTCCCTGTGGACGGAGCTAGCTGGCAGGGGCTTACCGGAGGAACCTGTATTACAGGTACAGCCATACATCCCCCTACTGCAAGTACACATATCTACAGTGGTTATATCACCACATTCACCCCCTGTAAAAAATGAGTCCGGCTGGGGTGACGTGTAACTATAATACAAAGGATGATCTATTTACAAAAGGGTTCAAACAAAGAAAACCAAGAGTCCATCCGGTTAGCAGGTTACAGGTTGAGCCGAATCGGCAGTCGAACGTTCCGCTGTGATCAGCGTAGCTGTTGTGGCGACGTCGGCACAGGCGGTGATGGCAACGATGGTGCAGGTGCTGGCGTTGTTGGTGCTGGCTGCTGGTGGGATGACTCCGAGAGCGAGCCAAAATCTTCCGTGTCCTCCAGTGTGGGCAGGGGGACGAGGGATGGACCTGGTGGGGATGAATATGGGGGCGCCGGGGAAAAGGAGGGTGGCACGGGGGGGGGGGGGAAAGGGGCATGGGCATGGGATCGGCACCTGAGGGAGCTAGGTCCCGAAGCGAGATCGTGTCCTGCCGGCCGTCGGGGAACTCCACGTAGGCATACTGAGGGTTGGCGTGGAGTAGGTGTACTTTGTCCACCAGGGGTTCCGCCTAGTGTTGCCAGACATGCCTACGGAGAAGGACTGGGCCCGGAGTCGTGAGCCAAGTCGGGAGCGACACCCCGGATGTAGACTTCCTAGGGAAGGCAAAAACACGTTCATGGGGTGTGCTGTTAGTTGAGGTGCACAGTAGTGACCGAATGGAATGGAGCGTGTCAGGGAGGACCTGCTGCCAGCGAGTGGCTGGGAGGTTCTTGAAACGAAGGGCCAGCTGGACGGCCCTCCATACCGTCCCGTTCTCCCTCTCTACCTGCCCGTTTCCCCGGGGGTTGTAGCTGGTCGTCCTGCTGGAGGCGATACCCCTGCTGAGCAGGAACTGACGCAACTCATCACTCATGAACGAGGATCCCCTGTCACTGTGGATGTATTCGTGGAAACCGAACAGAGCGAAAATGGAATCCAGGGCCTTGATGACGGTGGCAGACGTCATATCCGGGCATGGGATGGCGAAGGGGAACCTAGAAAATTCATCGACCACACTAAGGATGTAGATTTTGCGGTCGGTGGTGGGGAGGGGCCCTTTGAAATCCACGCTGAGGCGTTCAAAGGGGCGGGACGCTTTCACCAGGCGCGCGTGATCTGGCTGGTAGAAGTGCGGCTTGCACTCGGCACAGACCTGGCAGTCTCTGGTGACTGTCCGTACTTCCTCGACGGAGTAGGGCAGATTGCGGGCTTTGATCAGATGGTACAAGCAAGTGACCCCCGGATGGCAAAGGCTCTCGTGCAAGGCACGGAGCTGGTTCACTTGTGCGCTGGCACATGTACCTCGGGAGAGGGCGTCTGGGGGCTCGTTGAGCTTGCCGGGGCGATACAAGATCTCTTAGTTAAAGGTGGAGAGCTCGATTCTCCACCGCAAGATTTTGTCATTCTTGATCTTGCCCCGCTGCGTGTTGTTGAACATGAAGGCTACCGACCGTTGGTCAGTGAGGATAGTGAATCTCCTGCCGGCCAGGTAATGCCTCCAATGCCGCACCGCTTCAACGATTACCTGGGCCTCCATTTCAACAGAGGAATGTCGAATTTCGGAGGCGTGGAGGGTGCGTGAAAAGAATGCCACGGGTCTGCCTGCCTGATTCGAAGGCAGTGTAGGGACGGTCCAATTTACGGATGGGGAGCTGGTGGTAGGCGGATTTCAGGTCAATAGTAGAGAAGACCCGGTACTGTGCAATCTGATTGACCATATCAGATATGCGAGGGAGGGGGTACGTGTCGAGCTGCGTGTACCGGTTGATGGTCTGGCTGTAGTCCACGGCCATCCTGTGCTTCTCCCCGGTCTTAACCACTACCACCTGGGCTCTCCAAGGGCTATTGCTGGCCTCGATGATACCCTCCCGAAGCAGCCGCTGGACTTCGGGCCTGATGAAGGCCTTGTCCTGGGTGCTGTACCATCTGCTCCTGGTGGCGACGGGCTTGCAATCTGCAGTCAGATTGGCAAAGAGGGAGGGAGGCTCGACCTTGAGGGTCGCGAGGCCACAAATGGTGAGGGGAGGTAGGGGTCCGCCAAATTTGAGGGTGAGGCTCTGGAGATTGCACTGGAAATCCAGGTCTAGTAAGAGTGAAGCGCAGAGGTTGGGGAGAATGTACAGACGGAAACGGTCGAATTCCACACCCTGTACAGTAAGTTTAACCAGGCAGAAACCCCGGATCGGGACAGAGTGGGAACCGGAGGCGAGAGAGATCTGCCGGTTGGCGGGATGGACCGCAAGGGAATAGCGCCCTACCGTGTCTGGGTGGACGAAGCTCTCGGTGCTCCCGGAGTCGATGAGGCAGGAGGTCACATGGCCGATGACCAGCACCGATGTGGAAGAGGGTTCCAGATTGTGAGGACGAGACTGGTCGAGCATAATGGAGGCAAGTAGCGGGCGATCGGCAGTCGAGTCTGATGAGTCCGACGAGTAGTGGTAGCGACCCGTGGCCCCATCCCGGGAGGACAAAATGGCGGCATCTGGAGTACCTGTGTGGGAGAAGATGGCGTAGGACATGATGGCGGCGCCCATAGAGTGCACGTTGTGGGGTCGGGACAAGATGGCGGCGCTCATGGAATGCACATGCCGGTGGGGGTTGAAGATGGCGGCGCCCATGGAGCGCATGTGGCGGGGGCGGCGAAAGATGGCGGTGCTCACTGTCGCACATGGGGTCGGAGGAAGCGGACGGCAGGGCCCATTGTGCGATCGGACTGAGGCGAGGGGGGGGGAACGGGGGCGCGATAGCGGCAACCGTCCGGGATTGACACACTGCTGCGAAGTGGCGTTTCTTGCCACAAGTTTTGCAGGTCGCGGTGCGGGCCGGGCAGCGTTGGTGGGGGTGCTTCTGCTGACCGCAGAAGTAACAGCGGGGACCCCCAGGGAGCGCGGTGCGGCAAACAGCGCAGGCGTACTGAGCGGGGGCGGCTGCTGGGGGGGCTGGTTGCGGGGTCCACAAGGGGTAGGACGGGTGGGCCTGGGGGGCCGTTTTCAGGGTCCAAGAGGGGTAGGACGGGTAGGCCGAGTGGCTAGGGGAGAAAGATCGCGCACTACGGGAGGCGGCCGTCATTGAAAGCGCCAGAGTCTTTGTGGCCGCGAGGTCGAGGGCGGCCCCTTCCAGCAGTCATTGTCGAAAGGGGTCCGATACAATGCCTGTAACAAAGGCATCGCGCATGAGTAAATCGGAGTGTTCTGTGGCTGAGAGGGCCCGGCAGTCGCAGTCTCGTACCAGAGGTATAAGGGCCCTCCAGAAGTCCTCAATCGACTCACCCGGCTGCTGGACGCGAGTAGAGAGTAGATGTCTCGCAAACAGGGTGTTCGTCGACTGTCCATAGTTCTCCTTCAGCAGTTCCATAGCTCTGGTGTAGTCAGGCGCATCTAGAATTATCGGAAAGACACTGGAGCTAAGTCTTGAGTACAGGAGTTGTCTTTTTTGAGCGTCCGTCGGGGGAGGGTCTGCTGAAGAGATGAAGGCCTTGAAGACTGCGAGCCAGTGAACGAAGTCTTTCCTGGCGTGAGGCGACTGCGGATCCAGCTGCAGACGGTCAGGCTTGATCCTGATGTCCATGGTGTACGGAAAATCACACAGCAATAAATTGTGGCGCTAACAATTGCACACAGAGACCCGAGACATGTACAATCAAGGCTTTATTGCTGTGTGACGCTATTTCTCCGGCGGCAGCTGTAGAATAGGATCTCAGTGACTCACACGCATATTTATACACAAGCTCCCTGTGGGCGGAGCTAGCCAGCAGGGGCTTACCGGTACAGCCATGCATCCCTCTACTGCAAGTACACATATCTACAGTGGTTATATCACCACAGTCCCTAGCCAGGCCAGTGAAAAGTCTAAAACTTTGAAAGGCCTAGCGATTTAAATGCTTCCGGCCAGCCTGTGAAAGTGACCAATGAGAGGAGCTGTGGGAAAGTAGACATTTCTATCTTGATTAAGAACTGTAAAGCCAGTGCTCTACATTCTCTCAACCATATTGGATTCTTCCTGAGGGTTCAGAACAAGGTAAGGGGCTGGTTAAAAGCCCACTTAAAACCCTCATGCTGGGAACTATATTTTAAAAACTCAGTGAGGGAGAAAGTCCATTTGGTGGATGCAGGCTGGAATTGCACAGATCTGAGGGGGACCGTCAGTGTGAAACGAGGTCAGTCAAGGGGAAGTGATTCCTCTGAGAGAATTCTACAGTCTGACGGTCCGAATTGAAGCCAGACATTAGAAGGTCCTAACAAACCAATGATTGCAACTCTTTGCATCCGTGGTATATTGCTGGCTACAAAGTCCATTGCCTCAGCAGCAAATAACTATCTCAGGACCTTTTAATCCCTGTTATTTTCAATCCTTTCCCCACCCCCACTATATGTTTGTCTTATGTGCATATGGGTAAAGGGGTTTGGGGAATAGTTAGATTAACAGACTACTGTTCCATTCTTACCATTATAAATTCATCTTTTTCAGTGACTTCCGGTGGCGGCTATGAGGGAGTAGGTCGCACATTTGGTGGCTCCCGTCTCGGTCAGACTTTTGGACCTTTTCCCCCGACCTTTTTGCGCTTTTGAGCGCGGAACTGCAAAGCAATAGTACTCAGGCACAGGACTCACACAGAATTGTATGGACCTAAGAAGCCGAAGGGACCGTAAACAGCAGAAGAAGTGGTCGTGTAAGGGCACAGTGGAGGCTGTGAGAGGGACCAGCCTGGCTGGTGTTCACAGCAAGGAGTCGACAGCCCAGCCCACAATGGAGCAGCTGCTGCAGACTATGCAAGAGGGTTTTTTGGCTCTGAAGCGTGACACCTTGGAGCCGCTACAGAAGTCGATTGATCGGATGGGAAAAAGGCTGGATGATCAGGCTGAGAAGCTCCAGCAGTTGATGAAGTCAGTGGAGGAGCAGGCTGACTTTCAAACGGTGGCGGATGTGGAGATTCGGTGATTGAGGGACCAGCAAAAAGTGCTTCTGGAAAGGCTGGAGGACCTGGACAACAGATCTCGTCGGCAGAACGTGAGAATCGTGGGCCTCCTGGAGGGGGCTGAGGGGCCGGATGCTGCCGCGTTTGTGGAGGGTATGTTTCAAAAGTTGCTGGGGAACAGAGTGCAGGTGAGGCAGCCGCGACGAGGGGGTCCCCCACGAGTGACGGTGGTACGCTTTCACAGGTACCTGGACAAGGAATGGGTGCTGGAATGGGCAAAGAGCACACAAAGCTGTACTTGAGACAATACCACCTTGCATGTTTACCAAGATTTGAGCGCTGAGGTGGCCAGGAGGAAGGGAGGCTAGAGGCAGGTGAAGGAGATACTGTATAAAAACAAGGTGAAATTTGGGCTGCTTTTTCCGGCGCGACTGTGGGTTACGTATGAGGGTCAGCACCACTATTTTGAGGAACCCGAAGAGGCGATGGACTTCGTTAAGAAGCAAGGGCTGGCCCTGAGCTGAGGGTGTTTGGACTCATGTTAGAACTTTTAAGCATATGTGGTGTCTCTCCCGTTTTGAAAATTGCCTGTATGTTTGGGTCCGTTTTTGTCGTTTCTTTGCATGCTTTTAGCGTGGTTTACCTGAATGTTTCATTTTTGGGCTCTTTGATTAGTTGGAGCTTGGTTGGGGGGAAAATAATAAACAAAACAGTTAAAAGGGTTGGGTTAAGATGGATGCTTCAGGGGAACTTTGCACAATTTTTTCTGTGTCTGTATGGGATGAACTGAGAGTGCCTGTTATTTCTTACCTCTATCTTTTTTTTGTGTCTTGTTTAACTAGAATTGTGCTATTATGGGGGTTGTTTATGACTTGTATAGAGTGTTTGCTTAAGTAGGGCTGATCTGGGGAAGTGGTATGGATGGGTCGGGGGAGGGATGGCTGGAAACAATGGGTGGGAGATGCGCTGGCGCCGAGGCTGGGAGTCCCAGGCTAGCTGAGTGGGGCTAGTCAATGGAAGCCAAGGTTGGGGATGTGCATATAGTTAGATTAGAGCAGGGGTTAGGTGATAGGATGGTGTTGCTGGGGGGTTGGTGGGGGGGGGGGGGGGGGGGGGGGGGGGGGGGGGGAGTCGTTCTGCTGACGGGGATGGAAACTGGGCATGGCAACAGTGAGGAGGTCATGGGTGGAGCCTGTCAGGAGGAGGGCCAGATGAAGCGCGGCACAGGAGATGCACCTGAAAGTGATAGACCAGGTTAGGTTAAAGAAAGGCTGGGTCGGTCAGGTCTTTAATTCGGTGTTGATTCTAAGATGAGGGGGGTTGCGATCCTGATTAGTAAAAGGGTACAATTTGAGGCGGAGGGCACAGTCGTGGATGGGGGTGGCAGGTTCATTATGGTGAGGGGTAAGCTCGAAGGGGTGAGAGTAATCCTGGTCAGTGTGTATGCCCCTAATTGGAAGAGGTATTGGGGGGCCTGAAGGTCATGCAGTCAGGTAAAGCCCCGGGGCCGGACGGGTATCCGGTAGAGTTTTACAAAAAATTTGCCGGGATAGTGGGGCCGGTGCTGGTCAGGGTCTTTAACGAGGCAAGAGACAGAGGGAGTTTATCCCCGACTATGTCGCAGGCCACCATCTCGTTTATTCTGAAACGGGACAAGTCCCGGAGGCTTGTGGGTCATACAGGCTGATCTCTTTGATCAACGTGGACGCCAAGTTACTGGCCAAGATCTTGGTGACCAGAATTGAGGACTGTGCACCTGATGTAATTGTGGAGGACCAAACTGGGTTTGTAAAGGGGAGGCAGCTGGTGGCCAACATAAGAAGGCTGCTCAGCGTGATTATGATGCCCCTGGAGAGTAGGGAGGTAGAGATAGTGGTAGCCATGGATGCTGCAAAGGCTTTTGACTGGGTCGAGTGGGATTATCTGTGGTACTAGGATGGTTCGGGTTCGGGGCGGGGTTCATTGATTGGGTTAGGCTATTGTATCAGGCCCCGGAGGCGAGTGTAAGGATGAACAGGACGACATCGGACTACTTTAGACTGCACTGTGGGACAAGACAGGGCTGCCCTCTCTCCCCTCTGCTGTTTACGCTGGCCACAGAGCCGCTGGCAATTGCACTGAGAGCTTCTAGGGGCTGGAAAGGGCTGGTCCGGGGGGGAATGGAACAGAGTGTTTCGTTATACGCAAACAATCTGCTGTTATATATATCGGACCCAATGGTGGGGATGGGCGGTATTATGGAAATCCTGAGGGAATTTGGCCGGTTCTCAGGATATAAATTGAACATGGCTAAGAGCGAGTTGTTTGTAATTCAGGCGAGGGGGCAGGAGAGTAGGCTGAAGGGGTTGCCGTTTAGGCTAGTGGGGGAGAGTTTCCGATATTTGGGGATTCAGGTGGCACGGGACTGGAGCAAGTTGCATAAGCTCAACCTGTCCCGACTGGTGGAACGAGTGAGGGAGGAGGTCCGGAGGTGGGATGCGCTCCCGCTGTCATTGGTGGGGAGGGTGCAGACTGTTAAGATGACGATTCTTCCGCGTTTCTTGTTTGTTTTTCAGTGTCTCCCCATCTTTATCCCGCGGTCCTTCTTTAAGAGGCTGAATAAAATGATTCTGGAATTTGTATGGGCAGGGAAGTCACTGCGGGTGAAGAGGGTGATGCTTGAAAGGAGCAGAGAAGAAGGGGGGCTTGCGTTGCCGAACTTCAACAACTATTACTGGGCGGCCAACATAGCGATGATAAGGAAATGGATGGTGGGTGTGGGGTTGGTTTGGGAGCGGATGGAGGCTGCTTCGTGCAGGGGCAGTAGCTTAGCAGCACTGGTCATGGTGCCTCTGCCAGCTTCCGCCGGCACAATACTCCACCAGCCCGATGGTGGAGGCGGCTCTTCGGATCTGGGCCAGTGGAGGAGGCATGTAGGGGAGGTAAGAGCATTGGTGTGGACCCCAATCTGTGGCAACTACCGATTTGCCCCGGAAACATGGACAGGGGGTATAGACTGTGGAGGAGGGCGGGGATTGTGAGGATGGGGGATCTGTTCCTGGAAGGAAGCTTTCCAAGCATGAGGCCACTGGAGGAGAAGTTTGGGCTGGCGAGAGGGAACGACTTTAGATACTTACAGGTGCGGGAATTTGTATGCAGACTGGTGTCGTCCTTCCCACGTCTCCCGCCGAAGGGGAGGCAGGACAGGGTAGTTTTTAGGGGAGAGGTGGGAGAGGGTAGAGTCTCAGACATCTACAAGGAACTAATGGGAGCTGAGGATACGCAGACCGAGGACCTGAAGCTTAAGTGGGAAGAGGAGCTTGGGGGGGTGAGATGGAGGACGGTATCTGGGCAGAAGCCCTGAGCAGAGTGAACACGACTGCAACATGCGCAAGGCTCAGCCTGATCCAGTTTAAGGTCGTGCACCGGGCCCACATGACGGGGGCCCGGATGAGCAGATTCTTCGGGCTGGAGGACAAGTGTGCTAGATGTGCCGGAGGGCTGGCTAACCATGTACACATGTTCTGGTCGTGCCCTAAACTCAGGGGGTATTGGCAGGGATTTGCGGATGTCATGTCCCGGGTATTGAAAACTGGGGTGGCAATCTTTGGGGTTTCGGAGGACCCGGGAGTCCAGGAAGAGAAAGAGGCTGACTTTCTGGCCTTTGCTTCCCTGGTAGCCCGGCGATGAATATTGTTAACATGGAGGGACTCAACGCCCCCGAGGGCTGAGGTATGGCTATCGGACATGGCAAGCTTTCTTGGCCTGGAGAAAGTCAAGTTCGCCTTGAGAGGTTCGCATTACTGTTCGCCCGAAGTTGGCAGCCATTTATTGACTTCTTTGCAGAGGAGTAAGCGGCAGTGGGGGGGGGGGGGGGGGGGGGGAGAGAGGGCTAGGGTAGAGTAGAGTAGAGTAGGGGGATATTGAGGCAGGTCCATGCGTGAACAGAGCCGTGGTTTGCACTATGTTTAATTTGTGTCTTGATTTCTTTTTTTTTGTACTGTACAGTGTCACTTTTTCTATATGCCTAAAATACATCTATAAAATTGTTTGGTTAAAAAAAAAATCATCCTTTTCCTTGTATAAATAAACAGTTTTTAAATGTTTTACTTATAAAGCTTGTGCCGGCAACTCATTGGAGTATACAAGGTTTGAAGATCTCAGGAAAATACATGAATTATTGGTTAATTCACTTGTGTTGGGTCTCCAGTGTCTGTGGGGCTGGAATTGACCGTACCCTCGCCCAGGGTATCGTAACAATATGGCAAAGATGAGGTCAGTGAAGATTGGGGGAATATCACACATTGACTGGAGTCATTCAGAATGTAAAGGAAGAAGGCAGTGACTGTTGGAACCCAGTAATTATAACCTGAAGGCATTCCCACAGGAGTTTGTCTGGCCAATGTCTTCGGCCCTACTGATTAACTAATGACCATCCTTCCATCATTGGTTGGAGCGATGCACAGACAATTCTACTGAATTCTGCATATGGCAAGAATTTACAGGGTTGAGAATCATTTTCAACTCCTCCAATGATAAATTAGCCCAAGCCAGTTGCCAGCAGAGCCTGGACAATCTCCAGTCTTGGACTGACAAGTGGCAGATAACATTCAGATCTGCAATGACCATCTGCAATGTGAAAAAAGACAGGAAGTGCTGGAGTAACTCAGCAGGCCAGCGGAGAGAGAAGTAGAGTTCACATTTTAAGTCCACTATCACTCTTCTTTGGAACTGCAGGTTTGTGGATATTAATTAGTTTTAAGCTGGCAAAAGGGGGAGGCAGAGGAAGAACAAAAGGAGTGGACCAAGGTGTCTTGGAGGGAACGGTCTCTTCAGAAGGCTGATAGGAGAGGGGAAGGGACGATGTATTCAGTGGTAACATAAAAAAATATCCACCAATTATCTTATTATCAGGAAGTCCTCCACTGACAATACCCTGGAAAGTTACTAGTGACTAGAAACTTAACTGAATCAGGTATATCATCTATGTGGCTACAAGAATAAGGTAGAGGCTTAATGTTCTGTGATGAATTGTTTACCTCCCGATTCATCAAAGCCACTTCACCATCTGCAAGGCTCAAGTCAGGTTGACAATATCTGGAAAATGATCCATTTGATTATTGCCCCTAGTTGTCAACTCACTATTTATCCTTTCTCTCACTGACATAATGGCTGCAGTCTGTGTTATCTACAGGATGCACTAAAGCATCATATTTATCTCCAAGGCATCTTCCAACCCCTCAACTTCTACCACTAAGGACAGTGCAGCAAGATCATTTTTCTTTTTAAATTTAGAGTATCCAATTGTTTTTTCCAATTAAGGGGCAATTTAGTGTGGCCAATCCACCTACCCTGCACATCTTTGGGTTGTGGGGGTGAGACCCACACAGACATGGGGAGAATGTTCAAACTCCACATGGAGAGTGACCCAGGGCTGGAATTGAACCCGGATCCTCAGTGCCGTGAGGCAGCAGTGCCTAACGACTGCGCCACCGTACTGCCCTCTGCAGCAAGAGCTCACTGGGCTAAATCGCTGGCTTTTAAAGCAGACCAAGCAGGCCAGCAGCACGGTTCAATTCCCGTACCAGCCTCCCCGAACAGGCGCCGGAATGTGGCAACTAGGGGCTTTTCACAGTAACTTCATTGAAGCCTACTCGTGACAATAAGCGATTTTCATTTCATTTCAAGATCATTGGCGGGATTTTCCGACTCCCCGCCGGGTGGGAAAATCGTCGGGGTGCCACGTGAATCCCGCCCCCACCGGCCGCCGAATTCTCCAGCACCGGAGATTTGGCGGGGGTGGGAATCGCGCCATGCCAGTCGGCGGCCACTCGCAGCGCCCCCCCCTGGCGATTCTCCAGTCCGTGATGTGCCGAAGTCCCACTGATTCTTTGCCAGTCCCGCCGGCGTAGATTAGACTAGGTCCCTTACCGGCGGGACATGGCGGCGCGGGCGGGCTCCGGAGTCCTGGGGGGAGACGGGGTGCGGGGTGATATCTGGCCCTGGGGGGTGCCCCCATAGTGGCCTGGCCCACGATCGGGGCCCACCGATCTGCGGGCGGGCCTGTGCGGTGGGGTCACTCTTTTCCTACGCGTCGGCTGTGTCAGCCTCCGCGATGGCCTCGGCGTAGGTGAACCCCACCCTGCGCATGCGCGGGGATGATGTCAGCAGCCGCTGACGCTCCCGCGCATGCGCGGACTCGTGCCGGCCGCGGAGTCCCTTCGGCCCCGGCTGACGTGGCGCCAAAGGCCTTCCACCCCAGCCGGCGGGGCGCAAACCACTCCGGCGCCGGCCTATCTCCTCAAGGTGCGGAGGGTTCAGCACCTTTGGGGCAGGCCGACGCCGGAGTGGTTCACTGCCACTCCGTCCCGCCGGGACCACCTGCCCCGCCGGGTACGGGAGAATCCTGCCCATGAGTTCACCATCATTTTAAAGTTTCCCTACAGGCTGCATCCTGAGTTGAACATGTAATGACACTCCTTCAAAATAGCTTTGTCAAAATCCTGAAACTCCCACCTCACAACGTTGTGGGAGTACCACCGGCATAAAGACTACAGCAGATCAAGGCGAAGACTCACCACGCCTTCTGAGGGCAAGTAAGGATAGGAACGAAATGTAGCTTTACAAAAACAAAGTAATAATTTCAGATAGGTTCCCCCATGACGGGAGAAATGAAGTCTGATGGCAAATGTATTCAGCTGGTCGCTAAGCTGGTCACCCATTCATCGTTCTGGATGTGTGGCCTGGAGAAACTTGAGGTGATAATTCAAATTTACATGAGCTAAAAACAAAAGGTAAGATAGAAAATTCACTATATTTTGCATAATTACACTAACCAAATTTTGTAATGTATCCTAATTTTTATGGCCTGGGTAGAATTTCAAGACACGTAGGTGTTGTCAGAATGAAGTAGGGTGGAAAAACTGCCAACTACAACTCATTAGGGACATGAAAATATATGAAATAGGAAAAGAGGAGGCCATTGAGCCTGTTCCAAGATCATGGCAGCTTCTCAACCTCGATCCACTTGATCTCCACCTGATTCTCATATCCCTTGATTCACTTGGAGTCTAAAATCTATCAACCCCAGCCCTGCAAATACTCATAGACAGGCATCTGGAGTAGAGCATTCCAAAGATTCACAACTGCCTGAATGAAGAAATTTCTCCTCATCCTAGTCCAAAATGGCAGTTTCCTTATTTTGAGATATTAGGGGTTCATGTTAGTTTATTGTTGTTGTTTACAGGGCTTTTCTTAGTTATGTACACTATTGCAAAAATGTTTCTTCTCTCCCCATTCTCACAAACAGCTGCACTTCAGGACTAATTGTGAACAATGCCACGGAAAATCTATTCATCTTAAAAAAAAATGTTATTTTTTTTTAAAAAGTGTTTGCAAATGATTTTACTCCTGTAGATCGTAATTATATCTCTTAATATTTCCTAAATGCTGATAGCTCAGTTGTTGGGTCATAAAAGCTGAAGTTCCTGGAATATATCGATAACCTGAGGCAGAATTCTCCTCCCACCCCAATCAGCCCGTTCGTGTCAGGCGGGGGTGGAAGATAGGGCGGGGAGTGTTGAGGCCTGGAGGGCCCAGCCTACTTTGGATCTCATGGTCAGGGGCAGATGCAGCCACCTTGGCCTAAGCAGCTGGAGATCATGGGAAGAGGGGATTGGGAATGCCTAAACACCCTTGGAAATTCCTGTGTGAATGCCTCTGGGATGGCAGCCTGATGCTTTGTCTTCCTTTGGGTGCACAAGGGCCCCTCCCTGACTCTTTGAGGAGAAGGGGCTCCTGGAGGGAGGTTGAAGTGACCCAACACCTCTCACACTGCCACTGTGAAAGGTCACCCTTGGCTACAGCAATGGCGTGCAGGTCTGAGCACATCTCCAGCAGAAACTGGGCATAGTTTCCGCCATCCTCCCGACAGAGGCTTTGTTGTGCTCACATGCCGGAGCCACGACATCAGAGAGCACGCCACTCTGTTGAGGGCCTCTGACACCTCTAACTGATGTTCCCCTGTGTCTAGCTGGTAGTCTAGCACCTTCTCCATGACCTCTTCCAGAGACTCATCATCTGACTCAGACAGAGAAGGGGCCTTTTCTCCAGCAGTCTTCCAAGTGTCAGTGCCTCCTCCTGCTGTGAACACGTGTCTGTGTGGCGACGACCAGAGTGTGAGCCTGTGCCTAAACTAGGTATATGAGCCACAAAGGTATGTGACTCTGGGCTGGAGGAGGGTGCAGGTGAACACTGTGACAGTTCTGCAGGTGAGAAATCATCCTCGTCCAAGATCTCCTGCGTGCTGGGGCTGAATTCAGGTGTGCGGGCTGACCACACCCTCTTTCTGCTGTCATCTAGAATGGAGGAAGGAGAGAAGGAGTGACTACCTGGGGTGACTCAAACTTGGCACTCATCAATCACGTAGATTTTTCAAGGCTATCAGCTTCCTCACTAGATGGTTGGGAGATGACCACCTCGCCATTGGCCTCGGCACAGTCCTCCCTTGACAGCTCAGCAGCCTGCTGTTTACATTGTGTGAGGGGCCAGAACTCAGGCATCCACCCTCCTGCTTTCTTTCTCTCCCTCCTGTTCTGGGCCACCATCTCATGCATAAAGGGAAATGGGTGGATTGTGAGCACATATAATGAACGAGCAGTTCGCAGGCTGCTGATTTTGTGGCTGCTAACTGACCTTGTGGCTCCCCAAGACCTCACCAGCATACGCAAGGTACAAGTGAGGATTGAGATGGAATAGCCTCCAGATGAGTGCGTCTTGAAAAACATTCAGGGAGCTGTACACCATCCAGGCAGGCTGCTTGATTGGCATGCCATCCAACAGTTTTAAGGTTCAGTTCCTCTACCACCTGTGTATAGTGGTAGCAATGTGTACCATGTACAAGATGGCACTGCACTGTCACCAAGTTCCTGGAACAGCAGCCTCCAACTGTGCGAGCTCTGTCAGCTAGAAGTACACAAGGGCAGCAGTCACATGGGAGCAGCAGCACCTACAGTTGCCCTGTACTCCACCCCATTGCTATGCCTTTACTGTAGCTGGGTGAAAACCCTGCAGTTTCCTCAGCACATCGACTACATGAGTTAAATAAGGCAGAAGCACAAAGGCCAGTTAGAGATGGGCAAGAGAAATTCTGGCCTTGCCAATGATGTCCAACTGCCATGAGTCAAACACAGATGTGGTAAGGTGTATTGCAAGGGTAGGAAGTTCATTCACCCTCGCAGCGTGGGTAAAATCATTGACCCTTTTCTTGCACTGCAGGGCGGCCCTCCTCTTCAGCCAATGGACACTATCCACCTTGGCTACCTCCTCTCAGGCCACAGTGGATGGTCTCCTGATGCTGTCTCTGGGGTAAGAGATAGCCTTTCCTGCACTTTCTCCAAGGCCTGAATTTTGAGCTTGTCACAGGAATGTGATTGGCAGGCCTGGAAGTGGGTGTGATATCTGCTGCCTTTAGTGATTGGCTTCAGACCCCAATTTCTTGCAGGCTGACCAATTAATTGGCAGCTGGCATGAAACGCGCACTGATACTGGCTCAGGATTGCCACGGGGCAATCACTGGATCCAATGGGGTTGGGGGGAGAAAGGGGGAGGGGCATTTAAAAGTGGATAAGGAGTTCCCTGAATGCTGCCAAAAGGTGGTCAGGACCTCGGGAAGTTGTATATAAGTCTGTCAGTGCCCGGAATTTTCAGTTTGAGCAGTAATTATTGGCAGGAGACCTCCGCAATTCTTAATAAATGAGGAAGACCTCCAGAAAAACACACAGACGTGCCAGAAACTATGAAGAGAACAGCTGCTTACCACTCACAGTCAAACTCCTACCTACTCACCCTTGCATGTGCCTGTGGGCCTTTTAACCCACCCTGAATGGAGAATTCATCAAAAATGTCAAAGTTGCCTGTGCAAGAGGCCTATGCATAAAAGCGGACAGGCCACTAAAATCCCAGACAATTGTTATATTAATGAGTCATTATTAAATTAACTTCCAATTTCCACCTGTGTCCACCGATCGAAATAATGCAAAACAGCACAATGAAGTTGGGACAAACTTCTGATGTCATCACTTGCTCACCCCACAATTTGAACAAAGGAGATGTTTCAGGGATGTGTTTCTGAAGCATAGATCTGCAGCCTGATGCATTCATCCTTTCCTACTTCCCATTAGTGAAGGGCTCTCCAGCTGCCTTTTAAATATGGTGCCTGGAAATGACTGCAGGGCGGTCGACTTCCTGTCCACCATGCCATGAGACCCAATGTGGAATGCACGCATACATAACTAATGAGATGGGGAGTGCACGATTGCATGAAAAAGCCCGACTCCGACTTTCTCATCCTACCACAGAACTTATGGTGGGAGGGGAAGATGCTGCCCCGAATTATTATTTTTTTTTTAATGTATTTTATTACAAACATGTATCAGGAAACATGCTTTCCAACAATCAACTGTACAGTCTATACAGATTTTCCCCTTTTCATCCTCCTCCTCCACTAGCTCCGAACAGCTCCTCAAACACGGTCACAAACATCCCCCACATTTTCTCAAACTTTCCTTCTGAGCCCCTTAACTCACACTTTATCTTCTCCAACCACAGGAAGACAGGTCACCCAACCAGGCTGCTACCCCCGGTGGCAATGCTGACCGCCATTCCAGCAAAATTCGGTGCCATGCAATCAGAGAGGTGAAGGCCAAGACGTCGGCCTTCCCCCTCTCCATGAGCTTCGGCTTCTCTGAAACCCCAAATATAGCCACCAAAGGGTCCCAGTCCACCTCCTCCTCCACTATCCTGGCGAAGACCACGAACACTCACGCGCAGAATCTTCCCAATCTTTTGCAACCCCAAAACATCTGCGCGTGATTCACTGGCCCCCGGCCACACCTCTCACACTCATCTGCTACCCCCTGAAAGAACCTACTCATGCTCGCCCGAGTCATATGCACCCTTTGCACCACCTTAAACTGTATCAGACTCATCCTTGCACAGGAGGAGGTCCTGTTTACCCTACGGAATGCCTCACTCCATACTCCACAATTGCTCTCCCCTCCCAACTCCGCTTCCCATTTCTCCTTGATCTTCACCACCCACTCACCTCCCTGCTCCCCCAGCCACTTGTATATATCCCCAATTCTACCCTCCCCTTCCACATCCGGAAGCAGCAGTCCCTCCAGCAGGGTATCCCAGCAACCTGGGCAACCCCCTCCAGACCTTATGCGCAAAGTTCATAACCTGCACATACCTGAACTCACTACCCCTCGGCAGCTCTACCCTCTCCCTTAGCTCCTCCAGACTGGCGAACCCTTCCTCCAAATACAAATCCCTCACCTTGATCAGCCCCACTTCCGTCCACCTCCTATATACACTATCCAGGCTGCCCAGCTGAAACCCATAATTCTCACACAGCAGCGTTAGCACCGACATCCCTTCCATCCTAAAATTCCTCCTCAGCTGATTCTATATCCTCACCGTGGACTGCACCGCTGGACTCGCTGAATACCTACTCAGAGCCATTGGCAACGCTGCCGTGCCCTAAATTATTTTTGACTACATCCTTGGCACTTGGTAAACTGCTTGTAACATAATTCTACATTCCATGAACAATGCCTCATACTGTTAATTACTCACCTGGAGGTGCCAGAAACATGTTCAAGCATTAACAGAGTTTTAAATGCAGCCTGACTTCAGAGCAGTTGATCACATTGAGGACACATAATTTCCTTAGGTGTGTCAATTACACCCTAAAAAATAATCTTTATCGAATGGTTTTAGCTCCAGAACTTGATGTGGGCTTTTTATTCTATATGGATAGAAGTAAGCAAAAATCTGCAGAAATGCAATCGTACTGTAAGCAAAGTTCTCAAAATATCCTGACACTATTAATTACCATTCCAACTTTGCTTCTTACATAAACTGATTTATAATTTCTTACAGTCTTCTGCCCTGTTGTGTACAAGATTCCACTGCACTGATTTTAATGAACCTCCATGTTTTGTGTGGGGTTGTGACCTTTTCTCATACAATGGAGAAAAATTGGAACATAGAAACGTACACAATGGAAAAAGACTTGGCAGTCTATTCGACTTGTCAAAAACAAATGCTTCTGAATCATCGCTCATATCTGTCCAATTCTCGCTTAAATTGTTCCACATTGTCTCTCACTGCCTGCTGGGAAACACTGGTGCCACAAAGGGAAAGTAAGAGGAGCAATTTTGCCTTGAGGGAGACAATTTTACAGTTTTATTTATACTTACAAATAGTGCCTATATGGGAACTTGGGAGTGCCCCTGTAAATATCTGCATAGCATACAGCTGCCTGTAAACACCAAGCTCCCGCCCCCACCTTTTTCCAAGAGAACTTAAGAAAATTCCCTATTCTCCAGGCTCTTTGCCAATTACATTGCTGGCAACGATCATATAGGCCTATAACTTCCTGGTTCCCAGCATTGCATTTAGAGGGTACCCCAATGATGCACTTGGCAACCCCTCTAGGAAGTTCCCAGGTACTTATGGGTTTACCCAGCAATTGCCCAGAAATGCTAACTTCCGCTGAACAATTGCACCGGGCTGGATATCATCTGGCAGAAACAATTTATATTGCTAACTTCGATGGTCCTGTTAGTTTTACCCTGATAGTTACTCTGAAAAATTTAGAGGAAGAAAATCACTTCTAACTTCAGCGTAACTATTTTAAAAACCCAGACTCAGGCTCGCATAGGAGACCCCTACACACCCATCACCCCAGGGTGTCTACAGCACCACCCCCAATCCAAACCCCATTCACACCCAACTTCCCCACTTCCTCAACCTCCCTCACAACTCCCCCCATTCCAACCTCAACCCCCCCCCCCCTCGCCCAGACCGAAGTAACCTCCCCCCCCCGACCAGACTCCCTCCCCCTCCGGGTTGACCCTCAACCTGGCCAGACCCGATGCCCATCCCTCCGCCCCGACCTGACCCCCATACTCCCGGCCCAACCTGGCTCTCCCTCCAACTGCAAACCGATCTGACTCCCACTCCGGGTGCAACCCGGTACACACACACACACCCCTAGCCCGAGCTGCACGATTTCTGTGACCTGCTAAACCGTGGAAAATTGAGAGTTCGGAATTCTCGTAATGACAAGCGAATCAGCTTATTGCATGCTGAACAACGCTGCAAATCTGCGGAACCCGGGCAATGAGATTTTCGCAGGCGTCAAAATTTGAAATCAGCTGTTTGAAGACAAAATGAGTGAGGAGTGAGAGGCCTCCAAGAGGCTAAAAACCTATTTTTCTACCAGCAATGGGAAACAGTTTTCTTTTTACAAGTGTCAAATTCAAGACCATTTGTGAACAGAGTGCAGAGTTAAGTAAAAGAGGTCATTTGGGACGGCGTCACAAAACAATGCATGCAAAATTTCAAGAAAATGTCCCTTTAAACAGCACGATTCAGACATAGAGAGTTGGGGAGTTGAAGGGAATCTTGAAAGCTAAGGCTAGTAAGGGGGCGTATCTTCGCATTTGCCACCTGCTGGCAAACATAAGAAACCATTCACAGATGGCCAAGTTATCAAGGAGGCTATGATGGTTGCTCTCAACACTTTGTTCAAAGACTTGAAAAACAAAGATAAATTTATGACAGGCGTAAAGAGCATGCCATTTGGCATTTTAACAGGAGCCAGAAGGGTGGAATTGTTGTTTGGAGATGTGTCTCAACAACGGTGAATCAATAGACATGATGGATATGGCCTAGCTGGCTATTTTCATTCAAATGGCATTCAAAGACTCAACAGCAAAGGAAAACTTTCCACTCTTTTGCCACTCAAAGAGAGGACAAGAGGCGAGGATGTTTACAATAAATTCAAAACGTTTGTGACTGAGAAAAACATTCCGATCAAAAAACTGGTTTCAATCACAACCGATGGTGGACTGTCAATGCTGAGTGTCAATGCAGGCTTTGTTGCACTTTACAGGACTGATCCTGAATTACCTTCCTTTGTCCATTACCACTGTGTTATCCAACAAAAGTGATGGCGAGCAAGGTTATTGAATTTTATCATGTAATGACTGGTTGTTGTCAAGATCGTCAACTCAATTCGTGCTGGAGCTCTGCAAGATTGCTTGGTCAAATCGTTACTCGTTTAGCTTGATGCTACCTATGGTGTACGAAACATTCATGTCTATGTGAGGTGGTTAGGTTGAGGAAAAGTCCTCTAGAGATTTTTAGATCTGCTACCTGAAATTGTCACTTTTCTTAAATCAAGAAATAAGGTAACAGCAAGCTTTCAGATAATGTGTGATTGCTAGGTTTGGAGTTCTTACAGACACAAGTGCAAAATTGAATGCAGGAGTGGGACAGAGATTTTTCAAACATGATCAATGCAGTGAATGCGTTCAAGTTGAAACTGGGCCTATGTTCCTCTCAGTTGAAGAACAAAAGTACTGAGCACTTCCCAAATCAACAGATTCTGTGACCACCTGAACAAATTGGAAAAATAATTCAACAGACTATTTCAGGAGTTAGACAAGATGGAACAAATCACCAAGTTTGTCTCAAATTCCTTTCTTCAAGTGGACATTAGAAAACTGACAGCACAATTTCAGCAGATGTTTGAACATAGCATTGGACTTGACATGGAAATCATCACCATGCAAAATGACAGAGCTGAAACCTAAGTAAAGGGTCAAAGACTTTTGGGGGCTTGTAGTCCCTTCTTCTGACATCCTGAACACTCAAGGTGAAGGCCTACTTTGGTTCCACATACCACCGTGAGATGGCTTTTTCCCTGATGAAAATCAAATCCAAGTATCACACTCGTCTCACAAATGCCCATCTGACAGATTGTAAGAGACTGGCCATCTCAAACTACGATCCAGACTTCACAGCACTCACAGATAGTGAGCAAGCACAGGTGTCACACTAAGAATAGGTGAGTGCTGGACATAGCATACTTTTTTGGGGGTTTTAGTAGCGTTCAATTTTTAGAGTAGAGCTTGTGCTGCATTTATATTCTAAAAGTGATCTTGTGTTTAAAATAGTTGGAGACCACTGTTATAGTGGATGCTAATAACATCTCAAAATAGCTATAAATCAGGAAATGGAAGGGAAGAAGGAACTAAAGAAAATTACAATCACCAAGGATGTGGTGCGAAGTAAATTGTTGGGGCCTTGAGCTAACAAGTCCCTGGTGCCTGATGGATTTCATCCTCGGGTCTTAAAAGAAGTGGAGAGCAAGATATTTGATGCATTGGTTTTAATTTTCCAAAAACCACTGGATTTGTGGAAGGTTCCATTAGGTTGGAAAATAGTGAATGTAACCCATTTATTCAAAAAGGGAGACAGAATGCAGGAAACTACAGAACAGTTAGCTTAACCTCTGACGTAGGGAGGATGTTAGAAGCTATTATTAAAGATTTTATAGCGGGGCAGTTAGATAAGTTCAAAGTAATTAGGCAGAGTCAGCATGGTTTTGGGAAAGGAAAACCAATTTATTGGAGTTCTTTGAAAAACTAACCTGCTGTGGACAAAGTGAACCAGTGGATGTACTGTACTTAGATTTCCAGAAGACAGTTTAAAGGCTGCTATATCAAAGATTAAAGCGCATGGTGCAAGGGCTAATATATTTGCATGGATAGCAGTTTGGCTAGCTAACAGGAAACAAATAGTGAGTAGGCATAAATGGGCCATTTTCTTGTTTGCATGATGTAATGAATGGTGTGCAACAGGGATCAGTACTGGGACCTTAACTTTTTACAATTTATATAAAAGACTTGGATGAAAGGACTGAAGGTATGGGTGCTTAATTTGCTGATTACACAAAAATAGGTAGGAAAGATCTGGCAAATAAATTATAATGTAGGGAAATATGAAATTATCCATTTTGGCAGGAAGAATTTAAAAATGCATATTATCTAAATGGTGAAAAGTTGCAGAGCATTGAGATACAAAGGGATTTCCGTGTTCCAATACATGAATCACAAAAGGTTAGTATGCAGGTACAGCAAGTAATTAGGAAAGCTAAAAGAATGTTATTGTTTATTACAAGATGAATTTAATACAAAAATGGGGAGCTTCAGTTATACAGGGCATTGGTGAGACTACATCTGGAGTATTGTGTACAATATTGGTCTCTTTATTTAAAGAAGGATGTGATCATACTGGATGCATTTCAGAGAAGGCTTACTAGTTTAATACCTGGAATGGGCGGATTATTTTATGCTGAAAGGCTGGACAGGCTAGGCTTGTATACACTGGAATTTAGAAGAGGAAGAGGCGAGTTGTTTGAAACATAAGTGGTGGGATTCTCCAACTCCGCACCGGGTTGGGGAATCGCCGGGGGCCGCGCGAATCGCGCCATGCCGCCCCGACGCCAGGACGCGATTCTCCACAGAGTGGGCTCTACGCGGCCCCCCCCGTGATTCTCCAGCCTGGATGGGCCGAGCGGCCGTAAAAAAAGAGTCCCGCCGGCGCCATTCTAACCTGCTCTGAGCCGGCAGGACCTCGGTGTTGAAGGGTCAGATGGCGGTCTGTGGGTGGGGAGGGGGGGTCCGACCCCGGAGGGGGCCTCCGATGTGGCCTAAGCCCGCGAGCGGGACCCACCGATTGGCAGGCCGGCCTCTCTGTCTCCCGGCCTCCTTTCTTCCGTGCCGGCACCTGTACTCCTGCGCCATGGTAGGTCGGGGCCGGCGCGGACAAGGGAGACACCATGCATGTGCGGAAATCGCGCCGGTGGGATTGCGCATTTGTGGGTTTGTGTCGGGCCCACTGCGCATGCGCGCATCCACCGTGCCCATTCCATGGCCAGATCAGCAGCTGGAGCGCCATGCACTGCTCCAGCATCCTGCTGCCCACCTGTAGGGGCCAGAGTTGCTGATCCTGAGGAGGTGTTGACGCCGGCATTTCCAAATCCGTCAACATTTAGCCTCAGGATCAGAGAATCCCACCCAAGATTCTGAGGGGTCTTAGCTGGGAGGGTGAATGTGGAGAGGATGTTCCCTCTTTTAAATCCCCGCACTATGACTTATTTTCTGTCAATAGGTCATGAGTCTTTGAAACTCTCTTCCTCAAAAGATGGTGGAAGCAGAGTTTTTAATATCTTTAAGGCAGAACTAGATAGATTCTTGATAAGCAAAGGGGTGAAAGGTTATTGCTGAGGCAGGAATGTGGAGTTTAGGTTAAAATCAGATCAGTCATGATCTTATTGAATGGCAGAGCAGGCTCAAGGGACCAAGTGGTATACTGTTGCTCCTAATTTGTATGTGTGTATGTATGACTTTGTATGCTTTTTGTACAAGTGATTAAATTAATTCAAGTTTTGTAATGAAAATTGGTTGATCGGTATGTATTTTATTTTTAATGCAATACTTTTAGTAGTGTAAGGTTTTGCACAATAATTGTCTTAAATATATTGATATTTATACATAATTTAGTTTGATAGACAGGGCTGAGCTTGTGGTGAATTAGTTCAAGGGAATGTGTCCAAGACCTGATGTTGGGGAAGGAGATGGGCAGTCCATTTCACATGTTCAGCAAAATAGCTAAAGGGAAATTTGCATTTTATAGAGGGGTACATATTGAGCTGCTGATAATTCAAATTTCATGCAATTTTGACAATACATTTTAAACATTGAATTCTGGAGGCAAGAATAAGTGGACAGAATTAAATAGAAGAGCAGCCATTCATTAATAAAATATTGGATAATATGGGTATTCTTTTCATATTTAACCCTTGCTTGCTCTGCTTTTGAAATAGATAGGCTTGCCTAACTTACTTCAATTATCCAAAATAACGACTGGTAGAAGTTATATTTCTGGATTGTGAAAATGGTGCTGCTACCTACTTCTCCTTCAATTCAGGAAAGGCAGTAAGCAACTACTTCAGGTTCTGACTAGCGTACATTACAGAAAAGTAACATTGGTTCACCATACAATTTGTTGATTCCAAAAGTGATCATTCTGCTCTGAAAATGAAACTTGAGGAAACAGGAAAATACAATCTAAAATGGGAACAACTCTGTTGTTATATGTTAATACTCATCTTATTTTATCTTTTGACAGCCACAAATGACAAAAGAAAGGCACTTGATCAATAAAAGTGAAATTGTTTTCAAAGGATGACGAAATTATCTTTTTAATTTACTTGGATTTCAGTTCATACGTGAGGGACAGAGTAGGCAAATGTTTTATTTATTTGGATAAGTGGAAGTTCACTACTACGTAACCTCACTCATTGTCCATTTCTGTTACAACTTTGCATCAAAAAGATGCCAGTTGTCGCAGGATATCTCCATTTTAAATACCACATCGAAGGCAGAATTTTTTGGAAAAATGTCAAAGTCTCATTTTTGACAACAAAATCCGTGCATTCCCTGCGGCGCGATCCACACCACAATTGTCAGGCACTTGGAAGAATTTATTTTTCCTCACGTGAAAAACGTCATGCCTGAGATGGGAAGTGTCCGATTCACCTGACCCAGGGGTCGTCTGAACACTTTGATGAAGGGAGCGCTGCATTTAAATGGCTCCACAGCACTTGCTCTCATTCAAACCAGGAGGATGGCAGTGAGAAAACCAACTCCTAGATTTACAAAGGGAACCCACAACCTCAACCATTTGGCACGTCAGGTGGAGGCAGGAACATCCCATGGATCGGACAGTCAGAGGTCTGCCAGATCCGAGGACTCAGTTGTGCCCAGACAGGTTCCGTGTCTTTGGCCACGTTCCGTTCCTCTGGTCACGTTCATCATCAACTGCTGAAGATGCAAAGGCAGAGCCAGGAATTCCAGGAGGGATTGTTAGCGACTGCAAGGCCGAATGGAGGAGGACCAAAGCCTTCTATCGCAGGGGATGGTGCTCCAATGCGTGGCACCCAGTGGAACACTGCAAGGGTGATATCCACAGTGAAAATCTGGAGCAGGAGGTCAGACCCATGATGGGAGAACTCCGAAGGGTGTCCTGCTGACGCACAGCTCAGTTTAATTCTTATTGTGGCAGACATTTCCCAGCTTGAGACATGTCAATTTCAAAGAAGGAAGGAACAGGGAAAGTACTTCCCAGAAATTAAAATGGGTATATGTCTGCAGGAAACAAGAACAGCAGCTGTTAGCCTGAGGGGAGAAGAGCATGAATCATTTTGGAAAATAATGACATTTGCAAGACTTGATTGGTGTCTGAGCATGTTAACCTATTTTTGTGTCTCTGTGAATGTGCTTGGAGATCGCAGTGAGATTTTCCTGTGTGTGTAACGGGTGCACTGGGTCCAGGGAATGCCAAAGGAAGGTGGGTTGGAGCACAAATCTATAAGCTAATTTGCCTAAATTTCTTCTATTTAAAATAGTTATGGAAAATTAATAGAGTTCCTTTGCAACTGATCCATAAAAATTCCCAATAATCGCTCCACCGCCGAGGTACTAACCTCGGGAACATTTCCCTCACAATGTGACATACCTGTGCAATCGCATCATCAGAATCACACAAAAATGTTCCTAACTTATTGGAAAATAAGAGGAATATTGGCAATGTCTTCTATTTGTCTGAGCGTATCCGAGTTGTGTGGGCATGAAAGTCACTTATTTTAAAACTAGAAAAACTCAAAATATTTTTTAAAATATTTGGAAGTCCCCATTCTGAACCAACTATAACTGATTAATAAAGTATAATTTCAGAATCTAACTGCTAAAATAAAGATCAGAAAGAGCCATTAACTTTATAAAAAATTAGTTGTTAGATTTTTGAAAAGCTGTGCGTCATTCTGGTCATCATGATATCAATCATGAGAGTCAAAATGATGTTGATCAGCATTATTCATGTAGAGGTGTCATGTATTTTTAAATGCGTGAACATAAAAGATTTGCCTAAACCTTTTGACTACAATTCTAACTGTCGTGTTAAGCACACTGAGATAACACGGGCTGCAGCTGGATGCAGCTATAACTGAAATATACTCCAGACCTTGAAGTTAGTTCAATTTCATTTATTAAACCTGCACACAGTTAGCTCAGTTCTCTGTGACTTTGACTCTCTGCTAACCTAAGTGTGATTACTCTGCCTGACTGAACCAGACTAGCTCTTAGCCACGTGTTGTATGCGTTATGGCTGATGCATGGCTGATGCATTTCAACGTGAGAAAATGTGAGGTCTTGCACTTTGGAAAAAAGAATCCAAGCATAGACTACTTTCTAAACGGTGAGAAAATTCATAATGCCAAAGTACAAAGGGATCTGGGAGTGCTAGTCGAGGATTCCCTAAAGGTAAACATGCAGGTTGAATCTGTGATTAAGAAAGCGAATGCTATGTTGTCATTTATCTCAAGAGGGTTGGAATATAAAAGCAGCGATGTGCTACTGAGCCTTTATAAGGCTCTGGTTAGGCCCCATTTGGAGTACTGTGTCCAGTTTTGGGCCCCACATCTCAGGAAGGACATACTGGCACTGGAGCGTGTCCAGCGGAGATTCACACGGATGATCCCTGGAATGGCGGGTCTAGCATATGAGGAACGGCTGGCGTTCCTGGGATTGTATTCATTGGAGTTCAGAAGGTTAAGGGGAGATCTAATAGAAACTTACAAGATAATACATGGCTTAGAAAGGATGGACGCAAAGAAACTGTTTCCGTTAGGCGAGGAGTCGAGGACCCGTGGGCACAGCCTTAGAATTAGAGGGGGTAAATTCAAAACAGAAATGCGGAGACATTTCTTCAGCCAGAGAGTGGTGGGCCTGTGGAATTCATTGCCGCAGAGTGCAGTGGAGGCCGGGACGCTAAATGGCTTCAAGGCAGAGATAGATAAATTCTTGATGTCGCGAGGAATTAAGGGCTATGGGGAGAATGCTGGGAGGTGGAGTTGAAATGCCCATCAGCCATGATTGAATGGCGGAGTGGACTCGATGGGCCGAATGGCCTTACTTCCACTCCTATGTCTTATGGTCTTATGGTCTTATGGTCTTATGGTTATGTGATATATACACCTGACTCACTCTGTAGATGTCCCCAGTGGAAAGAGGTGGAGTGTGAGCGCCTCGTGCCTGTTATAGTGGGAAACCACCCCCCAGTGTTCTGCCTGCTGACTGGTTATGTCCTGTTCTCTGTGTTCATTAGCTGCCTGTCTGTATCTCATTATGTGCATGTCTGCACATCATGACACTAACCCCTAGATTTAAGTACCAACATCCAAAATTAACAGGTTTAAATTTTTTTAAAATCACAGGAATATGCTTTTCAAGCTCTGGGAGATGACAGGCTCAGCCTTCTGTAGTTGTAACAGTTGAAAGATTGAATGCAGTTGCAGTGTTGGACATACTATTCAATTGGAGTTCAATTGGCAGCACAGTAGACACAGTGGTTAGCACTGTTGTTTCATAATGCCTGGGTCCCCGGTTCAATTCCCGGCTTGGGTCACTATGTGCGGGGAGTCTGCACGTTTTCTCTTGGCCTGCGTGGGTTTCCTCCAGGTATTCCGGTTTCCTCCCACAGGTCCTGAAAGACGTGCTTGTTAGGTGAATTGGGCATTCTGAATTCTGCCCGAACAGGCGCTGGAATGTGGCGATTAGGGGCTTTTCACGGTAGCTTCATTGCAATGTTAATGTAAGCCGACTTGTGACAATAATAAACATTATTATGATTATAGAATGAGAGATGATCTTACCGAAACATATAAGAACCTGAGGAGACTCGGCAGGGTGAATGCTGAAAAGGTGTTTCCCCTTGAGAGATAGACCGGAACGAGGGGCCACAGTTTAAAATAGGATTCTCCCATTTAAGACAGAGATAAAAAGATATTTTTCCCTCAGAGTTGAGTCGCAGGAACTCTCTTGTCCACCGTTACCATTTGGAAGAGCAAGGCCAGTTTACGCTTGGGAACACAACCACATGCAAGTTCACTTCCAAGCCACTTACCATCCTGACTTGGAACTATATCATTGTTCCTTCATTGACGCAGGGACAAATTCCTGGAACTCCCTTCATAACCGCACTGTATGTGTACTTACACCACATAGAACATAGAACAGTACAGCACAGAACAGGCCCTTCGGCCCTCAATGTTGTGCCGAGCCATGATCACCCTACTCAAACCCACGTATCCACCCTATACCCGTAACCAACAACCCCCCCCTTAACCTTACTTTTATTAGGACACTACGGGCAATTTAGCATGGCCAATCCACCTAACCTGCACATCTTTGGACTGTGGGTGGAAACCGGAGCAGCCGGAGGAAACCCACGCACACAGGGGGAGGACGTGCAGACTCCACACAGACAGTGACCCAGCCGGGAATCGAACCTGGGACCCTGGAGCTGTGAAGCATTTATGCTAACCACCATGCTACCCTGCTGCCCCATGGACTGCAGAGGTTTAAGAAGGCAGCTCACCACCACCTTCTCAAGTACAATTAGGGATGAGCAAGAAATGTTGGCTCAGCGAGTTAGGTTCAAATCCCATGAAATAATTATTTTTAAAAATTGACTTTGTCAGTGACATCCACAACTCATGAACCCCGATCAATGGGGGGAAATGTGCCGGGCCCGGGGAGCGGGGCTCTGGTCAGGGTAAACCTAGGAGCCAGAGTGTGAAGTTCTGTGTAGAGATTCTGTACCTATATATAAGTTACTCTTGATAGTTGTCGTTGAAGGCTTTGTTCTTCTTTACTGATGTCTGCCTGGTATTGTCTCAAGCCACCACACAAATAAAAACAAAGGCTTTGTGAAAGATTTCTGAACTGGAGGGAAATTATTTCAATTGAAGGTTAAAACATTTCAAAATGCTACTCCCCTTCAGAATGAGCTTCTTTTTGAATTGCTTTTGTGTGAGAGTAGTTGGTGGACCTGCTTCAATGGCAGATAAAGAAACAGAAATCATTTTATTGGTCCAAATTTGGAACTTTGCCTTGCAGGAAGCTGGGTGATCTAACCCAGACTTCAAGGCATTGCACACAAAGCCTGGCAAGAGAAATCCAAAGATAATTTAAATTAATGGTGTGTTGCCTCTGGAACATAGTGATCCAAAAGAGGTGACTTGTCCCCCCCCTCCCAAGAACTGTCAGCTGAGGTAGAGAGAAGGAGAGCGGTGGTTATTTTTGTTGCACAGTGTTTCTTGCTAGTCAAACAAAAAAGAGTCAACAGGCTTCACCGGATTAGCTGATTTCATGTTGAGCATGGAATCTTATGGCAAAACTCTCTGGAGAAGGAACTGCCAGGGTTCCCATTTAAGATCATTATCCAGTAATCCTTGCTGGAAAAACAGATAAGGATAGGCCATGATGCCCTGCACTGGGAAACAGCTAGCCAACATTCAGTGTCAAAGGGTGAGCAATAACCACTGACATTCTGAAGGAGAGCTAGTATTCCAGCAGAACCTGGCAGAAGCGAAAGAAGGAGAAAGAACTAACACTTCTAACATTTTTTAGAGAGGGGGAGGTAGAAGGGGTGGAGGAGTTGCATTACTCGTCAGAGATGATATCACAGCTGTGATTAAGGACAGCACGATTGAGGATTCGAGCACTGAGGCAATATGGGTGGAGCTGAGAAATAGGAAGGGTGCAGTAACATTGTTGGGACTTTACTACAGGCCTCCCAAAAGCGAGCATGAAGTAGAGGTACAAATATGCAGACAGATTATAGAAACATGTAGGAGCAATAGGGTGGTTGTGATGGGAGATTTTAACTTCCCCAACATTGAATGGGATTTGTGTAGTGTTGGAGGCGTAGATGGAGCAGAGTTTGTAAGGAGCATCCAGGAGAGTTTTTTAGAGCAGGATGTAAATAGCCCAACTCGGGAAGAGGCCATACTGGACCTGGTATTGGGGAATGATCCCGGCCAGGTGGTTGATGTTTCAGTCGGTGATTACTTTGGGAATAGCGATCACAATTCCGTAAGTTTTAGAATACTCATGGACAAGGACAAGAGGGGTCCGAAAGGAAGAGTACTAAATTGGGGAAAGGCAGAGTATAACAAAATTCGGCAGGAGCTAGGGAATGCGGATTGGAAGCAGCTGTTTAAGGGTAAATCCACATTTGAAATGTGGAAGTCTTTTAAGGAAAGGTTGATTAGAGTGCAGGACAGACATGTTCCTGTGAAAATGAAAAATAGAAATGGCAAGATTAGGGAACCATGGATGACGGGTGAAATTGTGAGACTAGCTAAGATGAAAAAGGAAGCATACATAGGATCGAGGCAACTCAAAACTGATGAAGCTTTGGAGGAATATCGGGAAAGTAGGACGAATCTCAAACGTGCAATAAAGAGGGCTAAAAGGGGTCATGAAATATCTTTGGCTAACAGGGTTAGGGAAAATCCCAAAGCATTTTATTTGTATGTAAAGAGCAAGAGGGTAACTAGAGAAAGGACTGGCCCACTTAAAGACAAAAGAGGGAATTTATGCGTGGACTCAAAGGAAATGGGTGAGATTCTTAATGAGTACTTTGCATCGGTATTCACAAAGGAGAAGGACAAGACGGATGTTGAGGCTAGGGACGGATGTTTAAATACTCTCGGTCAAGTTGTCATATGGAAGGGGGAAGTTTTGGGTATTCTGAAAGACATTAAGATGGACAAGTCCCCAGGACCGGATGGGATCTATCCCAGGTTTCTGAGGGAAGCGAGGGTCAAAATAGCTGGGGACTTAACAGATATCTTTGCAGCATCCTTGAGCACTGGTGAGGTCCCGGAAGACTGGAGAATTGCTAAAGTTGTCCCTTTGTTTAAGAAGGGTAGCAGGGATAATCCAGGGAATTATAGACCTGTGAGCTTGACGTCAGTGGTAGGCAAACTGTTGGAGAAGATACTGAGGGATAGGATCTATTCACATCTGGAAGAAAATAGACTTATCAGTGATAGGCAGCATGGTTTTGTGCAGGGAAGGTCATGTCTTACAAACCTAATAGAATTCTTTGAGGAAGGGACAAAGTTAATTGATGAGGGAAGGGCTGTAGATGTCGTATACATGGACTTTAGTAAGGCGTTTGATAAGGTTTCCCATGGCAGGTTGATGGAAAAAGTGAAGTCGTATGGGGTTCAGGGTGTACTAGCTAGATGGATAAAGAACTGGCTGGGCAACAGGAGACAGAGTAGTGGTGGAAGGGAGTGTCTCAAAATGGAGAAGGGTGACTAGTGGTGTTCCACAGGGATCCGTGCTCAGACCACTGATGTTTGTGATCTACATAAATGACCTGGAGGAAGGTATAGGTGGTCTGATTAGCAAGTTTGCAGATGATACTAAGATTGGTGGAGTTGCAGATAGCGAGGAGGACTGTCAGAGAATACAACAAAATATAGATAGATTGGAGAGTTGGGCAGAGATATGGCAGATGGAGTTCAATCCAGGCAAATGCGAGGTGATGCATTTTGGAAGATCAAATTCAAGAGCGGACTATATGGTCAATGGAAGGGTCTTGGGGAAAATTGATGTGCAGAGAGATCTGGGAGTTCAGGTCCATTGTACCCTGAAGGTGGCAACACAGGTTGATAGAGTGGTCAAGAAGGCATACAGCATGCTTGCCTTCATCGGACGGGGTATTGAGTACAAGAGTTGGCAGGTCATGGTACAGTTGTATAGGACTTTGGTTCGGCCACATTTGGAATACTGCATGCAGTTCTGGTCGCCACATTACCAGAAGGATGTGGATGCCTTGGAGAGGGTGCAGGGGAGGTTAACCAGGATGTTGCCTGGTATGGAGGGTGCTAGCTATGAAGAAAGGTTGAGTAGATTAGGATTGTTTTCGTTGGAAAGACGGAGGTTGAGGGGGGACCTGATTGAGGTCTACAAAATTATGAGAGGTATGGACAGGGTGGATAGCAACAAGCTTTTCCCAAGAGTGGGGGTGTCAGTTACAAGGGGTCACAATTTCAAGGTGAGAGGGGGAAAGTTTAAGGGAGATGTGCGTGGAAAGTTTTTTACGCAGAGGGTGGTGGGTGCCTGGAACGCTTTACCAGCGGAGGTGGTAGAGGCGGGCACGATAGCATCATTTAAGAAGCATCTAGACAGATATATGAACGGGCGGGGAACAGAGGGAAGTAGACCTTGGAAAATAGGAGACAGGTTTAGATAAAGGATCTGGATGGGCGCAGGCTGGGAGGGCCGAAGGGCCTGTTCCTGTGCTGTAATTTTCTTTTCTTTTCTTTGAGAGCTAGTATTCCAGCAGAGCCTGGCAGAAGCGAAAGAAGGAGAAAGAACTAACACTTTTAACTTTTTTTATATAAATGTTTTTTGTTCGGTTTTTGAACAAAGTATATTTACCGTTATGTACATAGGATAAGAAACGTATATACATACACATATATAGAAGAGAAGGGCACACCCAAACATACCAAAGAAGAGAAAATAGTAAATAGTAAAAAACAAATACAATGAAAAAAAAAATAGAACAACTGGTAGGGTATTGTGCATCAGCTCAACAGCAGCAAATCTGTACACCTGGCAAAATTATTTACAACACATAAGTAGGCGACTGTTTGCCTGGGGGGGGGGGGGGGGGGGGGGGGGGGGGGGGGGGGGGGGGGGGGGGGGGGGAGCGGGGGTGGAGACCGCGGAGGTAAATATACATTCGGGTGCCGGAGAAACAATTACAGTGGGCAATACTCGAATGGGTTTGGTGTTGTTGTCGCTTTTATAGCCACTTTCACACCCTCGTGATTAATCAAAGCGAGTGAATTGCTTTTGAAAACTAATTCACCAAACACAGCAAGTCACAAATAGCAAATGATGTAATTTGTCTTTGGTCGTGTTGAATGAAGGATCGATATTGGGCAGTACACCAAGAAAACTCCTTGATCTTCCTCAAAACCGTGACATAAAATCTTCTACATCTGCCTAAAGTGGCAGATGGGCATTGGTTTAACATTTCACCCAAAAACGATTTCAACAATACTGCACTCATTCAGAACCATACTGAAATAGCAATCTAGATTTATAGTGCTATTACAATTAACTTCTGTGTTCTGGGTCAGGGAAGGAAACTGAAAGTGTTCATATATAAAGTCAGATGAAGACAGGATTGTGGATAAAATATTGTGTATCTCCAGTCAAGATTCACTGATAAATATGTTTCAAATGATTCTAAAATAATGCCTAAACCTATGACCTTCGAACTTCTATCACCATACCAAACTAACATTTATACTGAGCTACAACAGTGATGCACCATCAATTACGACGAGACGAGAGTAGAGAGTAATCGAGACTTTATTACGCAGAGCTGTGGAGCCTCCCACAGCTGCTGCCGAAATGGCTGCAGCTCAGAGAGCCCACACATTTATACTCCGCCTACTGGGTGGAGCCAGCAGGCAGGGATCTACCCCCGTACCTGTACCTTACCGTAATACCCTTGTATGCAGTATACACAATACAACAGTGGTGACTACCACAAACAGCGAAGGCTAAAATACTGGTAAGTGAATTTGGTGAATGTATTTACCTAATGCATGTATGATACTGTAACCTATGACCTATGACCTGGACGTGGTGATACGAGCTGCTTCCAGGTACTGTACTGTAACACCGGTGGGCTCCGTCTCTGGCTCCGCCCTCACCGGGGTCATATATAGACCGGCCGCATGTGGGCAGCATTCATCTGTACAACCGACTCTGGCTCAGCAAGTTCATGCTTAATAAAGCCTAATGTTCATTCGCTCTCTCTGCCTCTCTATGAATTGAAGGTACGTCAGGGAACAAAAAAGATCCAAAGCAGAGATGAGAGATTTTGTACTAATGCTCCAACTTATACGTGCATCCTGGGGAGACACCCAGACATAGCGGTAGAGCTAGGAAGGTTAAGCACATTGAGGATGACTGAGGGCACAAGGGGAGGGGGTAGAGGGTGATGGGTAGGTAGAGGGTGAGGAGGGATGAGGGGGTGGCTGGAGAGAATGGGGCGACACCATTGGGGAATTGTTGGATACCTGTGACACATTACAAACCCTTGACCACAAGCAGCATGACGCCTCTGTCACTTTCTTCCGCAATGAGGCCCGAGCTCCGAACCCTTGGCCCATCTCTCCAGGCATCCCCCCCCCCCCCCTCCCAATAGCTCTAACTCACCTTCCTGCTGTGGACCTGTCCCTGGAGTTATGACACATCCCCTGGGTGTTCAGATGTTGGCTGCTGCGTGTGTGGCGTTGTCTCCCGCGGTGTTCAAACACAGTGTTCAGGCATCACGGTCTGATTGGGATGCTAGGTTATGATTCCCACATGCTACATGGCCCGGCCACCCACGGGAATCCACTTGGGTTGTGTGAAGTGCTCACTTAATCACGATTGCTAATTCCTGAATAGCAATTGCCTTCAGCCGCATGGCCAGAGGCCTCAGCAGTCTGTGGGGGCTATGGGTGATCGGTGGGGCAGATGGGCAGGGACAAGGGTTGCCCCAGGAACGAGTACACAATCCAGGGGTTGGCATGGACCTGTGCCCCTGCCAGATATTCCCCTCCCATGGGGGCCCATCCCTGCGAAGGGTCCCTTTCCCCCAGCTGGGTACCCAACCCCAGGCTGACCACTGGGGCGGCAAGCCCAGGGCCCGCACTCTTTGCTTGTGAGCAAAGATGGCTACTCACCTCCTCGGCTCCCTGCAAAAGCCATGTTTTTCAAAAGGAGTACTAATCGGCGCCAACATGACCATTTTCTGATGAATCAAAGGAGGTCATTGGATATGGGGTTGCTCCCGTTAATTGTATGGAAATAGGACTTAAGTGGTGATAATAGGGGCGGGATTCTCCGAGCCTCCGCGATGAAATCGGACTCGGCGCGGGGGCGGAGAATGGGACTTCAGACCCGTGATCGGGTCCGATGTCTTCCCGTGAATCTCCGCAGACTAGCCTCCCCGAACAGGCGCCGGAATGTGGTGACTAGGGGCTTTTCACAGTAACTTCATTGAAGCCTACTTGTGACAATAAGAGATTATTATTATAGGTGGACGGGCAGCACGGTGGCTCAGTAGGTTAGCACTGCAATCTCACGGCGCTGAGGTCACAGGTTCGATCCCGGCTCTGGGTCACTGTCCGTGTGGAGTTTGCACATTCTCCCCGTGTTTGCGTGGGTTTCGCCCCCACAACCCAAAGATGTGCAAGGTAGGTGGATTGAACACGCTAAAAAAATTGCCTTTAATTAGAAAAAATTAATTGGGTACTCTAAATTAAAAAAAAAAAAATTATTATAGGTGGACAGGGCCCACAGGTCTTTAAGACAGATGCCAAGAGCTGGAGAACCACTGTGGGCAGCGATTGTGCGGGTGCACAAATTTGTTGAGAAGAAGATTCCACGATGGGCCTGGAAAAGGTGAGACAGCGAATGAGGGGGGAAATCGTGTCCAAATATATCAAGATATTGGTGTAGGGCTGGCGAAGAGGCATGTGGGATTCAATAGGGCCACCAAGGTCGTGTTATACTGAAGAAAGATTCGGTTTGGGGTGTTGTAGCCGGTGAAACTGTGGATCACTTTTGAAGGCCAAGAGTACTAGTTTGAAATGCAAGAAGAGGCCAATGATTTTATAAGGGACAATAAACAGGGGGAGAACTGAGAGTTGGTGTAAGATGGAGGAGCTGTCCCTGCAAAGTTTGGAGGTTATGGTTATTGTGTATTGCTGGAAGGTGACTTTAGAGCAAGCAGGTGAGGGACTTTGCACGCACGGTGGCATAGTGGTTTGCACAGTTGCTTCGCAGCTCCAGGGTCCCAGGTTTGATTCCCCACTGGGTCACTGTCTGTGCGGAGTCTGCACGTTCTCCCCGTGTCTGCGTGGGTTTCCGCTGGGTGCTCTGGTTTCCTCCCACAGTCCAAAGATGTGCAGGTTAGGTGGATTGGCCATGCTAAATTGCCCTTAGTGTCCAGAAAAAGTTGGGTGGGGTTATTGAGTTACGGGGGTATAGTGATGGTGTGGGGCTTGAGTGGGGTGCTCTTTCCAAGGGCCGATGCAGACTCGATGGGCCGAATGGCCTCCTTCTGCAATGTAAATTTTATGGTTCTATGAAAGGTTTGGGGGGTATTTCCCAGATTGCCGGGGTGCACTCTATAAGAACAACTGCTGCTCCCAGATCAGTTGGGATAGGGTAGGATTGGGGATGTATGTGGGTGGTCGGGGGAGCAGAGGGGGATGCAAG
Source organism: Scyliorhinus canicula (assembly GCF_902713615.1). NCBI lineage: Eukaryota > Metazoa > Chordata > Chondrichthyes > Carcharhiniformes > Scyliorhinidae > Scyliorhinus > Scyliorhinus canicula. The sequence goes on from NC_052147.1 coordinate 181,872,586, forward strand.
TGGCGAGGATCAAGAACAAATGGGAGGAGGAATTGGGGGGGAATAAGCTGGGGACTGTGGTGCGAGGCGATGCGTAGGGTTAACTCAACCTCCTCCTGCGCGAGGAAGAGCTTGATTCAGATCAAGGTAGTGCATAGGGTACATATGACCTGGGCGAGGATGACGGGTTCTTTCAAAGGATGGCTGATGAGTGCGAGAAGTGTGGGCGAGGGCAGGCGAATCATGCATACATGGTCTGGGTGTGCGAGATGCTGGAGAGATACTGGGAAGCGGTGTTTGGGACGTTGTCAAAAATTGTGGGGGTGGAGGTCAGGCCAGATCCAATGGGGGCAATCTTTGGGGTATCGGAAATGCTGGGCCTGCTGGAGGGGAAGAGGCCAGAGGCCAATGTCGTGGCCTTCACCTCTCCAATTGCCCGGCAAAGGATCTTGCGAAATTGGAGATCGGATCTGCCACCAGGGGTGGCGACCTTGCTGGGGGACCTGTATGACTTTCTTCGGTTCTAAAAGATCAAATTTGAATTGAGGGAGGTCAGCAGAGGGCTTCGAGACATGGCGGTGATTGTTCATGACAATGTTTGAGGAACTGTTCATTGCGGCCAGTGGAGAGGAGTGGGGGCAGGGAAGGTAGGGGGTAAAAGGGGGAAAATTGTGCAAACTAAGGACTGTGAGGTTGTGGAGTGTGCTGTTGTATCTGTTACTGTTTAAATACATTTTTAAAAAGAATCAGTAGAAAAGAGTGAGAAAAGCCTTAAGCAAAACCTAGCAACAGTGCAAAGCAGTGCCTGAAGGACTTAAAGACCAACCCACCAACCACACTGGAGATGACCAAACAACAAGACCAGCCCAGTGACTTGCAAGAGGAGCAGTGAGGGGAGAGACAACCTCTATCCAGGGTGTGAAATGGTTACTACTTTGCTCCTATCAGAATAATTTAAAAATATAGAGGGCTCCAGCCAGGCTGAGCAATGTCAAAATTGGCAAAGGTGTTTTACCCAGTACTGCAATGCTTCAGGTCTTGTGAGTAAAGAGAATAAATATGAGGTTAACACTTAGCAGACAACGTGCTGGCCAGACAGGGGTGAACAAAGAGCTCACCCCCAACGAGGATATAATTGGAGCCTTTGACTCATATTTCAGTCTTTGTAAAAATATTTCCACAGAGGACAAAATGTAATTGGTGCAGACAAAAACAGGGTGATGGGATTGACTCATTCATCAATGAATTTTCCTGCTCAGTTTGAAAGTGTGAGTATGGTCCACCAAGAGATTTTCTGACCAGAGATAGACAGTCATTGGTGGTTTAGATTAGAATCTCTCGGACGCCTTGCCATCTCAGGAAGATTTAAATTTAAGCAAAGTTGTTGTGGTGAATTATAAATACTAATAATCCACACTGTATTGTACAACATGTGTTGAGCCTGTATATTGTATTGGATCACGTGTAGTTGCGTGGCTCTACCCATAGGGGGAGACGAGGAGCTTGTACTGGGCTCCACCCTTGGCTCCGCCCATGGCTCCTCCCCTAACCGTAAGTATAAAGGTTGATGCTGAGAGCCTGCCTGCCAGTTCATCTCGTCACAGGCAGGCTCTGTTGTAAGACGATTAAAACCACTGTTCACTTCTAACCGCGTATCGTGTGAATTGATGGTCTCTTCAGTTGAGCAGCTGGTCGAATAGGCTGAAGAGTAGAGGCACAATAAGGCTTTGTCAGAGGTGTCTTGAGATTTCCCCCAAACAGCCCAATAAAGTTGTTCGATTTGTGGGTGTAAAACCAAAAATATATCAAGGCAGCAACCAGGGAAATGCCCTATAAAGGCATCAACCATCATTTTCTAACACCCCATCTCTGGTGGGAAGAAGGGCTACAGATGGGAAGAAGGGCCCTGCCTGAATTGTGGAATGCCTTGGGTGCAACATGTTAGGGCATTTTAAAGGGGTCTGCCATTCCAGGAAATTTGTAATTATCAAACAGATGAGAAAATCTGTTAAAGTAATCTCCATTCAAGACCTGGACAACCAGGAAAGAACCTTCAGACTACAGGAGGGAGATAAATCATTTGGTTGCATGGTGTACCGAAAACAACCTCTCACTAAATGTCAGAAAGACCAAGGAACTGATCATCAACTTCAGGAAGCGCAGCACAACACACACTCCCATCTGCATCAATGGCTCCAAAGTAGAGATGGTCGATAGATTTTAGTTCTTGGGGGTCTCTATCACCAATAGTCTGTCCTGGTCCACTCACATTGATGCAACAGTCAAGAAAGCCCAACAACGTCTCTACTACCTATGGAAGCTAAAGAAATTTGGCATGTCTGCATCGACTCTTACAAACTTCTACAGATGTGCGATAGAGAGCATCCTATCCGCCTGCATCACAGCTCAGTATGACAACTGCTCGGCCCGAGATTGCAAGAAACTGCAGACTGTGGTGAACTCAGCCCAACGCATCACACAAGCTTGCCACCCCCACGTTGATTCTGTATACACCGCCCGCTGCCTCAGGAAGGCAGACAGCATTATCAGAGACCCCTCCCACCCAGGCATTGCCTTCTTCCAGACCCTTCCATCAGGCAGAAGGTACAGAAGTCTGAAGACTTGCACATCCAGACATAGGAACAGCTTCTTCCCCACAGCTACAAGACTCCTCAGCGACTCCCCCTCGGACTGATCTGTTCCCTGTAAGAACACTGGGCGGGATTCTCTCAGCCTGGGGACGGGCCGGAGAATCGCCGCGACCGGCGCAAATCGCGCCACGCCGCCCCGACTCAAGTACGTCGTCGCCATTGGCACAGGCGTGGTGCCGGTCGGGGATCACTGTACGCGCCCCCCCCCCCCCCCCCCCCCCCCCCCCACCGATTCTCGGTCCAGGATGGGCCGAGCAGCCGTAGCAGAAAACCCGAGTCCCACCCGCGCCGTTCTAACCTGCTCTCAGCCGGTGGGACCTCGGCGTGGAAGGGTTTGGGGGCGGCCTGTTTGGGGGGGGTGGGGGCTCCGTTGTGGCCTGACCTGCGATCGGGGCCCACCGGTGCATTGCCGCCGGTGCCACTGCACTTGCGCGCGTTGGCGCCGGTGCCAATATGCATGCATAGCCCCTGTGGCGCCGGTGCCAATGTGCATACGTGGACCCCGCGGTGCCCAGTTGACGCCGGGATCAGCAGCTGGAGCGGCGAGGGTCGCTCAGTTCCGTGCTGGCCCCCTGTAGAGGCCAGAATTGCTGATCCTGATCCATTTAGCCTCAGGATCACAGAATCCCACCCACTATTCACGACGCCCTATGCTGCTCTTGCTCATGTATTTATTTTGTTTGCTATGTTCGGCCCCTTGCCCCGCTCTGTAACCAATCACTGTTTGTCGATGTACCATGTTGATAATACTTTTGTCTACTATGTACGTACTGTGTATGTTCCCTCGGCCGGAGAAAAATACTTTTCACTGTACTTTGGTACATGTGACAATAAAGCAAATCAAATCAAATCAAATCATGGAGAAATACAGGAAAATAAAAACCAGCATTGAAGTGCTGACATTGAGATAAGTTGGGATCTCACCGAATTCAAACTGGACACAGGGGGCAGGATTCTCCCATTCTGTGGCAGTGTGTCTACGCCGTCGGAAACACCGTCGCGTTTCATGATTGGCGCAGGAGTTCAGGGGCCGTCGCAGAAAAAAATAGGCCCGGGGAGCGAGAGGCCGTCTGCGACCAGGTGTGGACAACGCCGGCGGGATTCTGCCTTTTTATAGCGGCCGCTTGGCGCATCCCGGGCCAAGAATCGGCGGCCGGCCGTATACAGCGGCCCGCAACTGGCGCCGCACCAAATGCGCCGGCGGCACCAATTCACTTCTGCTCCGCGGAGAATCGCGTGCTGGCGTCGGGGCGGCGTGGCCCGGTTGCGGGGATTCTCCGGTCCAGGAGAATCCCACCCAGGATCAGGTGATCTCAGTGTTGTCCAATAGAATTTCATGACTGAATAAAGTGACACCACAATCACTCTCTATTCACCTCCAAGATCCTGGGGTGATAAATATTCAAGGCCAGTTGGATACAACACGAAAAGACAAAGAGAAATTTAGAAACATGTTATTAAGAATCAAGAATGCTTTTTTGTTGAGCAGAAAAACCTGCATAGCTCTGAAGCTGCTTATAAAAGTTGGTGAAGTCAAAACACAGGTAGAGAATTTCCATTGAGGAAGTTGAAGCCAACCTGCTCATGAAAGTTGGCGACGCCAATGAACAAGAAAAGAAATTGGGTATTCAGGTAGTTGAAGCAGAAAGGGTCACTTCTGCCCTCCTTCCCATCAAAGACCTTCGGAACCTCTTGGCATGGATTTATTTGACCATAAAGGGGAGATATTTCTTACAGTAGTAGGCTTTATTTCAGCTGGCCAAAGTTGCAAAAGCAACATGCCCTCATCTCTGAATCAGTCATTGCCTCTCTATATGTGGCATAACAGACATTGTCATCCAGAATAATGGACCACAATTCACTAATTGTTTCCTTTGCAGCGCTGTATGGATTTGTGCATTCCACAAGCTCTCCAAATTACCCTCAATCTACCGAATATCATGATGGAACACCATGTTCGAGCTATGAAGGAGGAATAAGCTTACCGAATGAGTCAAGCTCTTACAATTAACCAAAGGCATAGAGCTCAAGGCCTTCCGATTCTTGGAGGGGAGAGAGGGTATGGATAAGAGACAGAATCGTGCTGGCAGAAGGTATGGCAACCATGATTGTATCTGGTCAAGACACAGTATGGCATCATTCAAAGGCACAGCTCTACTCTAATTTCAATGGGCAGAAAACCCTTAACAGCAGGCCCTTAACATGCCAAGAGAGGCTGGTTTAGCACAGTGGGCTAAATAGCTGGCTTGTGATGCAGAACAAGGCAGAAGCGCGGGTTCAATTCCTGTACCGGCCTCCCCGAACAGGCGCTGTAATGTGGTGACTAGGGGCTTTTCACAGTAACTTCATTCAAGCCTACTTGTGACAATAAGCGATTATTATTATCGCATAGGTAGAATACCCTGAATCTGAGGACAGGTCCTCACACTTGCAGAATCACAAATGTGGGAAACTGGAAGTGACAACCCCCACAAACAGATCCCAGAGCAATTGAACCCCCTGCTACCTCAGAAAGATCTCTGTACTAATTGAGGAAGACTGATTTAATCACAAGAGATTTTTTTCTGTGGCAGAGGCAGGTGTAGGAGAATGCGTGCATGATAGTACTGGAATTAAGGACTTGGTGGCGGGGGCTGTAGAATAAAGAGAGAACTCCAATAAGAGCTATTGAGCAAGTGCATTAAGGAACAATGTCACAATGATGTCACTCACTGAGAGAGGAGTATGAAGCATCTCAAGAGTAGCTCTATGCATTGGCCTCATTTCACCTTTGTAAATAGAACATGTAAATGAAAAAATGAACGAAGACAAGTGCCTCGTGCAAGATCTCTAGAGTAAGAAGCTAACGAATCTTGACAGAAACCCACAATAGCAGAGAAAAGGGCCAGAATGTTGTGGAGGTGATGGGGCTCGGAGCCATCAGCTGGGGCAGCTCCTGATAAGATATCCACCCTTCGCCTAGGATCCTGACTGGACCCTAACCATTTTGACACAGATTACAAGACAGAAGCTGCGTACCTCATGATACCCTAAAGCATCTCTAATTACAAAATTCAAGTCAGGACTGGGATGGAATGCACGTCATTTATCTGGTCATATTTATCGAAGGTCATAGAAAAAGTTCAACATCATCCAGGACAGAACAATTCACTTACATCTTTACTATTGGATTCAATATCCACTTGTTGCCAGCGCATAGTAGCTACATATCCCACTTTTAGCATATACTACAGCCACCGATTTAGGTTATTTCAACAGCACCTCCCAGCCCCATTGCTGAGCAGCACAGTAACAGCAAATTCACAACAACATACTTATCTCCACATTCCTCTCCAGGGAGCTGGAGCTGTCTCAGGTTCGCTTCCTGCCGTGGTCACTGCCTGTGTGGAGTCTGCACATTCTCCCCGTGTCTGCGTGGGTTTCCGCCGGGTGCTCCGCTTTCCTCTCAGTCCTGAAAGACATGCCGTTAGGTAATCTGGACATTCGGAATTCTCCCTTAGTGTACCTGAACAGGCACCGGAATGTGGTGACTAGGGGATTTTCACAGTAACTTCATTGCAGTATTAATGTAAGCCTATTTATGACAATAAAGATTACTTTACTTTAAAATGTCACACACCACCTTGATTTGGTAATTTATTGCCACTCCTTCATCGTCAATAATTTGTAATTCCTTACTTAACACCTTTATGAGAGCATCATCATCAAAGCTACAAGAGGTGACTCATCGCTAACCTCTCACGCTTACCGAGTTGGGCAATAAATAAAGTCTTGCTTGTGTCACCCACACAGAGAAGAAATATTTTAAAATGTGATCCCATGGCAGATGTTATGAAAGTCACTTTCACTGATAGGGAATAGCAGACAAGACTGGAAATAGTAAGTAAAAATGTCTGTTTTTTGTGTGAAATATATTGTCAATTAACAGGTTCAGGATTTATACACTATTTTGTGGATTATTTGTGCATCAAAATCTCCATTTACCCCTAAATAGGCCTTTAACATGACTTCTCCATTGCAAAGCTTCAATATGTCTTGGGTCACATGCAATACTCTAATATGGCTGGTGACATGGTTATGCTATCCTGTAGCAGAAGTCCACCAGATTGGTAGACAGGAAACAGGCTTCCCACCAAACAACTATACAGTTTCTACAATTTTTCCCCCCTTTTTAATCCACCTCGCGATAAACTACACCTCAAACACGGTCACAAACATGCCCCACCTTGCCTCAAACCTCTCCACTGAACCCCATAACTCATATTTTATCTTTTCCAGCCAAAGGAAATCATACAGGACCCCCGCTACACCTGGTGGCGTTACTGACCGCCACTCCAATAAGATTTGTCGCTGGGCAATCAGAGAGACGAAGGCCACAACATCGGCCTTTCTCCCCTCTATCAGCTCCGGTTTCTCTGAAACCCCAAATGTTGCCACCAAAGGGTCCTGCTCCACCTACTCCCCCGCCATCCTTGTTAGCACCGCGGACACTCTCGCCCAGAATCTCCCCAACATTTTGCAGCCGCAGAACATGTGCGTGTGATTCGCTGGTCCCCGCCCACATCTCTCACACTCATCCACCACCCCTGGAAGAACCCACCCATTCTTGCCCGAGTCAAATATACCCTGTGTACGACCTTGAACTGTATCAGGTTCATCCTTGCGCACAAGGAGGTCGCGTTTACTCTTCGCAGCGCCTCACTCTATACTCCCCATTTATCTACCCTCCATCTCCCCTTCCCATTTTTCCTTAATCTTCATCACCCGCTCACCTCCCTGCTCTCCCAGCCACCTGTATGTATCTCCAATTGTACCCTTCCCTTCCACATCCAGCAGCAGCAGTCGCTCCAGCAGGGTTTACCTGGCAACCTTGGGAACTCTTTCCAAACCTTCCTTGCAAATTTCCTTACCTGCAGGTACCTAAACCCACTTCTCTTGGGAGCTCTACCCTCTCCTTCAATTCATCTTTACTGGCAAAATCCTTCGTCCAGATACAGATTCCTCACCTTTACCAGCCCACTTCTCTCCACCTCCTATACATGCCATCCAACCCCCCCCCCCCCCCCCCCCCCAGCCCAAACCAGTGATTCTCACACGACGGCATTAACACCGACATCCCCTCCATCCTAAAATATCTCCTCAACTGGTTCCAGATCTTCACCGTGGACAGCACCACAGGGCTCCCTGAACACCTGTTCAGTGCCACTGGCAACGCTGCCATAACAAAAAGCCTTAAACAGGACGCCTTACAGGATTCCTCCTCAATCCTAACCCATTCTACCTCCTCTCCTTTCCACCATCACCTCACCTTCTCCACATTTGCTGCCCAATAGTAATGAAGCAGGTTTGGCAACACCAACCCTCCCTGCTGCTTCTGTAGCAGGTCCCCCTAACCCTTGGCACCTTCCCCACCTATACAGAGTCCGAAATCATTGTGTCCAATTTCCGAAGAAAGCCATCGGAACAAGACCGGGAGTGTCTGGAAAATGAACAGGAACTTCAGCAGAATGTTCATTGACCACTTGGACCCTCCCCGCCAAAGTCAATTGCAACGTATCCCACCTCTTACGTTCCTCCCTAGCTTCCTCCACCAGCTATGTTAAATTTCACTTGTGAAGCATCGCCCATTCCTTCACTACCTGAATCCCCAGGTATCTGAATCTGTCTCTAGCCACATTAAATGGCATCCCCCGTAAATTGGCTCGCCGTCCCAACTCCTTCACCGAGAACGCTTAACTTTTCTCTACATTCAACTTATACCCAGCGTACAGCCCAAACCTCTCCGACAGGCCCATGATCCTCTCCATGCTCTCCAGCGGGTCCGAAACATACAACAGTAGATCGTCAGCATTGAACGACACCCGGTGCTCCCTACATCCCCTCATAATCCCCTGCCATTCTGTCAACCCCCTAAGAGCCATTGCCAGAGGCTCTATAGCGAGTGCAAACAGCAGCAGCGACACCCTTGCCTTGTGTCCCTGTGCAATTAAACAGCAGCAGCGACACCCTTGCCTTGTGTCCCTGTGCAATTCAAAGATCTGTGAGACCATGTCATTAGTACACACGCTCACCCTCGATGTCACATACAACAAGCGCACCTATACCACAAACCTCGACCCAAACCCAAACCTTCCCAGGACCTCAAACACCGCCACTCCACCTGGTTGAATGTCTTCTCAGCATCCATGGACACCACTACCTCCAGTACCTGGGCTCCCGACGGGGTCATAATTACATTTAACAGCCTCCTTATATTGCTAGAGAGCTGACTGCCTTTTACAAAGCCTGTTTGGCCCTCCACAAACACCCCGGGGACACAAACTTTAATTCTTCCCGCAATAGCTTAGCCAGCACTTTCATGTCTGTGTATAAGTGATGTGAACCTATGCGACCCACATTCCACTGGGTCCTTCCCCTTTTTTGATAGTGATCGCTGCCTGCATCATCGTCTCCGACAGCTCCCCCCCTTCTCCAACATCTCATTATATGCCCCCAAAAGATGTGGTGCCAGGTCCATCAGGCCCCGGAATCTTCCCAGACTTCATACCCCCTACACGGTCCAATATCCTCCAGCGTCTGCCTCTTCTCTTCCCCCAGCTGAGGAAACTCCAGTTCATCTAAAAACCGTCCCAATCTAAAAACTCGTCACCCCCCACGTCCACCCTGTACAACTCCTTATAATACTCCCTACTCCCTAAATGCCTAATTTATCTTCCCCGGCTCCGACACCACATCCCCAGTACAAGTCCGTACCTCAATATTTCCCTGGACACGGCCTGCCTCCGTAGCTGGTGAACTAGCATTCAACTTGCCTTCTCCCTTTATTCTTACTACTCCCCTCTTGCCCTACGCGGCTGTCCTATCTCCCTCTCTGTTGTCAGCCAACTGAATTGCCGCTGTAATTATTTTCCTTCTCGCCTATCCCTCCGTGATGGGCACCTTCGAGTACTCCGTATCCAGCTCCACTATCTCGTTCATGATTCGGTCATATTCCTCCCTCCTTTTCCTATCCGCGTGAGCCTTGAACGAGAATTTTCCCCGGATCACCACTTTTAGCGCTTCCCAAAAGGTGGCCGCCAAAATCTCCCGGCTCACCACAAAAAATTCTGGAATACACCCTATAGACATGTAAAGAAAAGGAATACTCACTTTCCCCCTTCTTGAAGCGCCATGGGTCCACCATACCCATCTTTTCCATAAACCGAACCCAGCTACTTCCATTCGTATCCTACCCATCGACCTGGCTCTAGGACACTGTTAAAATCTCCTCCCATAACCAACTGGTGCAGGACCTAGTCCAGGATTGCTGCTAGTAACCCCCTCATAAAACCTACATTATCCCAATTTGGTGCATACACATTCACCAACAACACCGGCGTCCCTTCAAATACCCCACTCACAATCATATCATATATCTCCCACCTGGGTCCCTCTTCATGCTCACAAACCGCATTTTCTTACTCATTAAAATTGCCACTCCCCATGACTTTGAATCAAACCATAAGTGGGAAAACCTGACCAACCCCACCCCTACCTTCGTCTAACCTGGTCTTTCAGACAGAGGTGTGTCTCCTGCAGAAAGACCACCTCCGCTTTTAAGCTCCTGAAAAGTGCAAAAACCAGATATCTTTAACCGGTCCATTGAGCCCTCGCACGTTCCACGATATCGTATGCAAGGGCTCAATTCCTCTCTACCATCAGTCATCCTCTCCTTTTAGCTCTAGCCCCGTTAAATTTCACCCTGTACCTGGCCCATCCAAGATGGCTCACTTCTCCACCCTGACCATGCCTCTTCTCCCAACTCGCCTCGTCATCCTCCCCAACCCCTCACAGCAACCTCTTTCAGCCTTCTCCCCCACCTCACTTCCGTTCACCAACATTAGCATGGCAGACCCTGCCCAAAGGCTCCTCCCAATGACTTCACCCCCACCCCTCTACTCAATGAAGGCGGCTCCCTGCTGACCTTGCCCTCCCCCACCCAAACAACGACTCATCCTGAACTCCAGGTCACCTTCCCCAAGAACAAACAAATAAGAAAGAGATAAAAGACACACAGCCCCAAGAACCGGGGGGGTGGGGACACACACACAACCATCCCCACATAACTTTTCACCCGTGCTACACTTTGTCAATCCAACAGTAAATAACAGAGAAGAAAAAGAACCCTCTCCCCAGATCAGATTCCCAATCATTTCAAAGTGCCAGCACCTCAGTACCTCAGAATTGTTAAATTCAGTTCCTCCCCAGTTTATGCTCCTTGATGAAGTCCTCGGCCACTTCTGGGGTCTCAAAATAGTATTCCCGGCCTTCAAACGTCACCCATAATTTCGCCAGATAGAGCACCCCAAACCTGATCCGCCATCGATATAGCACCGCCTTGGTCTTGTTGAACCCTGCATGCTGTTTCGGCAGCTTGGCTCCAATGTCTTGGTATATTCGGACCTTGTTCCCCTCCCATTCACAGTTGCGGTTCTCCCTGGCCCACTGCAGAATCTTCTTATTCTCCCCAAACTTATGGAGCCTCATGATCACCACCCACGGCGGCTCCCAGCTCTAGGCTTCTGCCTCAGAAACCGGTGTGCTCTCTCCAGATGCCTTATCCAACACCCCCTCCGCCACTAGCCCCGCCAGCATCCTTGACACATACCTCATGACACTCATACCTTCCACTCCTTCAGGCAACTCACTATCCGCAGGTTCTGCCTTCTCGAACTGTTTTCTTGCTCCTCCACCTTTGCTTTCAATGTCTTGCTAAGGTCTCCCAAGAGCCCCACCTCTACCTCCAATGCCACCACCCGATCACTGTGACCCGACATCACCCTCTATATCTCTCGGATCTGCGACCCCTGCGCCTTCACGCATTTCTCCACCCTCTCCATCGAGCTCTTCAGAGGTGCCACAGCTGCTTCGAGGGCCTTTGAACAATCCTCCTGCATCGCCTTCCTCTGCTGGCGGAACTTAGCCTTGATGAAAGATATCAACTGCTCCATCTGGGGCTTTCTGGCTTAGACTGACCCTTCCCCCTCCGCCATCCTTCCACTGGCTGCTCCGCCACCGGTCTCCTTCAACTCCTTGGCCACATCTTCCACAGTCTTCTGCCGGGTTTGGTAACCAGCTGACATGCCACTCCCGGGGGAAACTACTCCTCCAACCTTCAACTACACCTTTCTGTCAAAGTTGCACCCAATTTCGGATAAAAAGAGCTCTTTTCTATACCTTCAAGCAGGATCCGCCCTGTGTGTGACCACTCACACCATGGCCATCACCGGAAGTCTGGTAGACGTTTCTTCATAAGTGTTCAGGGTTCACATCGCAAACAAATGTTAAGTCATTTGTTTATGCAAATATGGGTTTGCACACCATTAAGACTGCTGAAAAATTGGATTATGCATGACTGCAGCATACAATGGAGAGTCTTTTCAAATACTTGACGGCCAAACCAACAATTCACAAAGCAAAAGGTTAAGTTTTAATTTCTTATTATTCATCTTATAGTGCAGTCAAGTGACAAAGCATTGCTCTTGATTCCAAATTATATTTGCAGCCTCCTAGAACTCGCCTAATCATAGATGATAGATTTTACAGTGCAGGAGGCCTTTCGGCCCATCAAGTCTGCACTGGCCCTTACAAAGAGCACCCTACTCAAGCCCACAAATCTACTCTATCCCCGTAACCCCCACTTAACCTTTTTGGACCCTAAGGGCAATTTAGCATGGCCAATCCACCTAACCTGCACATATTTGGACTGTGGGAGGAAACCGGAGAAAACCCATGCAGAAATGGGGAGGACATGCAGACTCTGCATAGACGGTGACCCAAGCCAGGAATCAAACCTGGGACTCTGGAGCTGTGAAGCAACTGTGCTGATCACTATGCTACCATGCTGCCCCTAATCATCTTGGCCAGCTCCTGAACCAACTAATCTTGCTGCCTCTCAGCATGGAATAGCTGCCTTGGGCCATGATCAGTGTTTGCCACTCGGTGTTAATAATTAATAAGGCCAGTAGATTAATTCCCCAAGGTCCTGTAGCTGGCTTCTTTAGACACGTGCTGTACATGAATTTTGCTCCTGCTGGATCATGCCCCTAGGCCGTTCATTACCTGTATTAGCCTTTATATTGTCTTTTAAATACCTCATTCTGTCCATCAATAAAATTCTCAGGTCATTCTTTTTCTATGTTTTACCCCTCCTCTACATCTTGTTGTGCTTCTGTTTAAATACTGTTCATTTGTTATCGAGAAACCCAGGCAAGAATTCTTCACTATTTCAATTTTTTTCAAATTTCAGGGTGAGGGAGCCTCTTATATTCTTCACTGTTAAACCATACTGGGAATGCAATAAATAATTAGTCTTTTACATGTAAGTAATGTTGCCACAATCGTAAGTTCAATCATATGTGGTATAGGAACATTGGAGCAGCATCCCGCTGTGCAGTCAGGCAAGTCAATCTTCAACACTGGCAGATATCAAATATGTTATAAATCATCATCGACACCATTTACACCAAGCTGCATCACTGTCTGCAGAACACATCAAGTCTGGATAATGCAGCACATGTTTCAGTGTCAAAACGGTTGTGAATATGTACATGCCCATACTTCTGTAGAATATACACACCTCTCATACTTTCAGTGCTTACATTCACTGTCAAAACGGCACAATGATGGAATATTAGGCATACTTTCAGCTTAAGTTCCAGGTCTATTGTGGTATAACTAGTTGTTTTCATTTCATAAGTCACAGAGTCTAGGTTTTTAAACTGGAAAAAGGATTGAATTAGAGAGTAGGATCACCAAAACACTTGTAAAGTTTTGAATTACATGTATTTACTCAATTTAATGTATTCAGTGGTCTGATCATAGACTTAAGTTTAGTTGTTGAGTGGTCTGATTTCCATTCTCTCCTTTAAAAGTGGTCAGCTTTTGCTTGAATGTTTTTAAAGGTTGCTATATCCTAGTCAATACAAGTCTCCAGCAAAAGGAATTAGTCTTAAATTCAGTAGTGTAGCGTCAATCTTATTCAGAGACCCCAGACTGACAAAGAAAATCTTATGGTGTAGTCAACCAATCCAGTCATGCTTCATATCGGAGGCTCAGGTTAAGATGTATGGCTGACAATGGAGTGGAAAGAGTTTAATATTACATCACATTCGATCTTTACGAAAGCACAGTTGGGAATTGATAAAAGATTACAAAATTGTCTATTTTCGTCTTCCCATCAAAGGAATCTCATTTGAATCATTACAAACAATGCACTACCAGTAGTGAAGCGAGGTATTCAAAATTACTGTATTTAAGTATTGCAGTTCAGGCAGACCCTCAGGTTTCCGAAGAACAATAAGCCAGGGAACACCAAATCAGAACTCCAAAAATATATTTTAATGTTTATATAACAAATTAAATACATTAGTGTTTATTCAAAACATCCTGTATTGTATTTTCAGACCATTCAGAATAATGAACACTGGTCCATTTGCCATTTAAGCAGCAATTCCAAACGGTGCAGACCTCTAGGACAGTCAACCCTCTCCCAGATATCCTCTGACCCTTGTAATGCTCTTTAAATTGAATTCCAAAAGGAAACATTAATATTAACATATTATTATTACATTAGAGTATGTGTACTGTCGATCACCACTTTACAGTTTCTAATATTTTAAAGATCAAAAGGGTTATGAGGGAGGCACAGTTTAAACTATGTTCTAACATTCTTTTGGTTAACGGTCAAGACATTAAAGACATTATTATAGCAACATCAGTACATTACAGGTCGAAGTTCAAGAGAACATTTCATGGCAACAATATACAACACAGTTTTCAAATTAGTTGAATTGTACCATAGGGAATTATTTTCAATTCCCTTTATGAGCTAATCTGCCACTACAACAGAGTAATACTCTACAGCTATTCTCCAGTTAACTACAGGTAATATAAAATGATACTCGACTTTGACTAAAATGTAATATGCAGCTACCAAAGTCACTTACAACACACTTTAACAGGAGTGCACGACCAGCTGTTGGAATCTTCTGTCATAACCAGCATTATTTGTAATTATTGCATTTTTACCTTCTTTCTAATGCTGCAATTTATAATGATTCTTGGTCTGTATGTAGCAAAAGTACTACAGGGCTTTGGTTGCCTGCATGACCAGATTACATTATCTGGGCTTTGATCAGTTAAATTCTCGATAACCAAAATGCAAAGGACTTCAGACAGGAGACACACTGAACGGAAAAAAAACACAGAAAACAAGGCAAAAACATACAGAGTTACAAATCTGCTTTAATGCAGACTCGAATCTCAGCATATTTCTGCTGTTTCTAACAGAAAAGTTGGAAATGCAGCTCTTTTAGTCTTTGTTCACTATTTCATCCCAGTCCCCCATGAGATTCAAAAGAAAATTGAGATGCAGGAATGTTTTAAAAATGGATTAATAGTATAAACTATACAGTAAAAGTGATTTCTTTTTAAATAAATTTAGAATACCCAATTCATTTTTTTTCCAATTAAGGGGCAATTTTGCGTGGCCAATCCACCTACCCTGCACATCTTTGGGTTGTGGGGGCGAAACCCTATGCAAACACGGGGAGAATGTACAAACTCCACAAGGACAGTAAATGTAAAATTAAGTATAAACATCGTGAACAATGTATATTAACAGAAAAGGCTAATTAGCAAGTGTGTTTTAACCAGAAAAGATTTCCTCCACCCCAAGTTTAATTAGGGATGTGGGAATTTTCTGATTGCTAGTCTGAAATGAATTAAATAGAAATGAAGCCTTTTGACATTTATTGTCTTTGAGGAAGTAGATAGGCACATTTCTCAGAAACCTAGTCAAACATGTGCACCACTTCTGACACACATGGATAACTTCAGCAATTATGCTTGAAATACACAGAATTTGGAGTGACCTTGGGTGCATTTCATACCTCGCTTTTCACTACATTGAGTTGTGTTTACTTTGTGGCCTATACCCAACTCAACCAATTCATCAGAGCTCTATTCCTTGATCCAATTTCATCCCACATCCCTTGTTAATGATAAATGAGTATATTAAACATATATAATCTTTGATGTTACATGTGTACTGCACCCCACATTAGATCTAACTAAAAGCATACAACCATCAGGAGGGGTTTATTAAGCTATATGCTAGACTATTTTCTAGAGAAAAGCAATACATTAGCTATCTTGAGCTATTTTTATAAGTTCGTTGAATGTATTGTTATTGATTATTTTCAATATTGGGTACCAATTTCAACAGAATTTTTTTCTTTGTGACCAATTCTTAAATAAATGTTAAATAGATTACTCATTAAGCAGTTTTTCCCCCCACTGCTAAGGCCATCTGTTCTTATAGTATTTACTGAACATAGCCAACAAGAAACCATCAGGTTAGAAATTATTCCGTTTTCTGCTGAAATAACACGCCATTGTCCACAGTAACTTTGACAAAACAAAAACCACAATAATGGGACAGATATGAGGCAACATTGGTCACTAAGGCTCTTGATACGATGCTTGCTGATGCAGATTTGGAGAAGGCTATCTAATATCCTCAGGCTCTATTTTGATAGGCTTCATTGCGTCATTCTTCTTTTCTGTGTGATTTAGGACGGTCTGACAAAATTCCTTCAAAGTGCCGATGTTTTCTGTAACAAAAAAAATTGAGCAGTCTGGAGGTAGATAACATTGATTATAGTATACATTTTACACAAGAGATATAGTCTGCTGCCACTACCATGATCTCTGTAGATATCCTGATTGCCGCTTTTACCCATAAGCTGACATTTAAATGTTTGTGGTTCAACCACATTTAAAAACTCCCTTTTCTCCCCCTTCACACCACAAGTTATAGAAGATACATAAAATGTTACATTAACATAAATTGTTTACGCCATTATTTTTAGAAATGCTAATAAAATGAGCAGGATCACAATTATGTAACATGCTCAATTTAAATTTGCATCAGGTGGCTTTGGTCTTGATAATATTGAAATTGATTCAGTTTTGGCAGAATTAAATACGGTGGTTCTTGCTACAGTATTTTTATATGTACCAAAATTATTTTTGCTATACCCCAGTAATCCCATGTGTTGTCCCGTTTCAATATATTGAGGAAACATTATTGTACTTTTACAATACTGAAAATATTGCTTGCATTGATTTCCTGGCCTTTTTATACCAGTAGGTAGTACAGTAATTGGAGTCAATTCAAAGCTTCTTTCACAAATTTGCTGGTGTGGCTGGGAGAGTACAGCCCAACAGTGCTAAGAGCTCATTACTAATGAAGGCAGGCAGCTGAGGAGTTGGCCAATCCATAGCAAAAGCCAAGATGTCAAAAATGAGAAATTAGGGTAAAACCTTGCTTAAAATGGTTTTGGCAATAGCATCAGTTCACTTAGAATACAGGATTATCTTCAGTAGCACATCTGACTATGGGACATAAGAGTGTAGGTTGTAGCTAGTGCCACTGGTGTCTTAGAAAAAAAGGTTTTGATCTCAGTCAGCTCATTTGACAGAGGGGGTGGGTGAGGTGCATGCACAAGCTGTTTTGCATTTGTTACACTTTCAAACAGTAGCAATCAATGACAGAGTAAGTCGAATTGAAAGTCTGGAGTAGGCTGCATACTTGTGCACAAGTCAAAGAATTGTATCTGCTATTAAAATGCACAAGGTATGCACAAAAAGGGGAACTATAGACCAATGAGCGCAGCGTCGTCAGTAGAGAAGTTGCTGGAGTCCATTATCAATGATTTCATAGCACAGCATTTGGAAAGCAGTGGTCTAATTAGGCAAAATCAGCATAGATTTACAAAACGAAAATCATGCTTGGCAAATCTACTAGAATCCTTTGAAGATGTAACCAGTAGAGGTGACCAGGGAGAACCAGTGGATGTGGTTTATTTAGACTTTCAGAAGGCTTTCAACAAGGTCTCACACAGCAGATTAATATGTAAACATGGGATTACGTGTAGTGTATTGAGGTGGATAGAAAGCTGGTTGGCAGACAGAAAGCAAAAGGTTGGAATAAATGGGTCTTTTTCTGATTGGCAGGCAGTGACTCGTGGGGTATCACAGGGATCTGTGCTAGGACCCCAACTGTTCACTTTATATATTAATGATTTGGACGAGGGAACTAAATGTATGATCTCCAAATTTGCAGATGATACAAAGTTAGGTGGGAGGGTGAGCTGTGACGAGGATTCAAAGATGTCTCAGCAGGATTTGGACAGCATGAGTGAGTGGTCACATGCATGGCTGATGTAGTATCATGCGGATAAATAGATAAATGTGAGGTTATCTGCTTCGGTAGCAAAAATAGGAAGGCAGATTATTATTTGAATGGGTGTAAATTGAGAGGTGGACACTCAGCGAGACCTTGTTGTCCTCATGCATCAGTCGCTGAAAGTAAGCGTGCAGGTACAGCAGGCAGGAAAGAAGGCAAATTGTATGTTGGCCTTCATTGCAAGAGGATTTGAGTATAGAAATAGAGATGATTTACTGCAATTGTATATGACATCGGTGAGGCCACACCTGGAGTATTGAGCATAATTTTGGTGTCCTTATCTGAGGAAGAATGTTCTTGCTATGGAGGAAGTGCAGCAAAGGTTTACCAGGCTGATTCCTAAAATGGCAGAACTTTCATATGAGGAGATAAATCAGTTAGGATTATATTCATTGGAGTTTAGAAGAGTGAGAGTGGAATCAAATAAGGGTAACTACAAAGACATGAGGGAGGAGCTGGCCAGAGTTGATTGGAAAAGGAGTCTAGCATGGAAGACAGTGGAACAGCAATGGCAAGAGTTTTTGGGAGTTATTCAGGAGGCACAACAGAAATTCATCCCAAGGAGGAGGAAACATGCTAAGGGAGAACAAGGGATCCATGGCTGACGAGGGAAGTCAAGGACAGCAAAAAGAAAAAGCATACAAAGTGACGAGGATTAGTGGAAAGCCAGAGGATTGGGAAGCCTTAAAAAGTGAGCAGAGGACAACTAAAAAGGTAATAAGGGGGAGAAGATGAAATATGTATGCAAGATAGCTAGTAACATAAAAGAAGATAGGAAGAGTTTTTCTCAATATATAAAAAGGTAAGAGAGAGGCAAAAATAGACATTGGACCACTGGAAATTGTGGCTGGAGAAGTAATAATAGGAAACAAAGAAATGGCAGACAAACTGAATAGTTACTTTGCATCATTCTTCATGGTGGAAGACACCGGTGGGATGCCAGAGCTTCAGAAGAATCAGGGGGCAGAGGTGAGTCCAGTGACCACCACAAAGGAGAAGGTTCTGGGAAAGCTGAAAGGTCTGAGGGTGAATAAATCACCTGGACCGGAGTGACTACACCCCAGGGTTCTAAGAGAGATAGCTCAGGAGATTGGGGAGGCATTGGTGGTGATCTTTCAGGAATCACTGGAGGCAGGAAGAGTCCCAGAGGACTGGAAAGTGGCTAATGTAACACCGCTGTTTAAGAAGGGAGGGAGGCAGAAGACGGGACAATATACGCCTGACTTCAGTCATTGGCAAGATTTTAGAGTCCATTATTAAAATGAAATCGCGGAGTACTTGGAAGTGCATGATAAAATAGGGTTGAGTCAGCATGGCTTCATCAAGGGGAGGTCATGTCTGACAAATCGGTGAGAGTTATTTGAGGAAGTAACAAGGAAGTTAGACAAAGGGAAACCAGTGAAGGTGATTTATTTAGATTTCCAGAAGGCCTTTGACAAGGTGCCGCATAGGAGACTGTTAAATAAGTTAAGAGCCCTTGGTGTTAAGGGTAAGATCCTGTCATGGATAGAGATTTGGCTGACTGGCAGAAGGCATAGAGTGGGAATACAGGGGTCTTTATTTGCTTGGCAGCTGGTGACTAGTGTGTGCCTTAGGGGTCGGTGCTGGGACCACAACTTATCACAACATGCATTAATGATCTGGCAGAAGGTACTAAAGGCACTGTTGGAAGTTTGCAGATGATACAAAGATCTGAAGAGGGACAGGTAGTATTGAGGAAGCAGGCTGGCTGCAGGAGGACTGAGAGTAGATAAAGAAGTGGCAGATGGAACACAATGTGGAGAAGTGTGAGGTTATGTATTTTGGAAGGAGAAATGGAGGCATAGACTATTTTCTAAATGGGGGGATGCTTAGGAAATCAGAAGCACAAAGGGACTTGGGAGTACTTGCTCATGATTCTCTTAAGGTTAACGTGCAGGTTCAGTCGACAGTCAGGAAGGCAAATGCAATGTTAGCATTCATGTCCAGAGGGCCTCTGAGGCTATAAAAGGCTCTGGTCAGACCCCATTTAGAGTATTGTGAGTATTCCTTTGTATCTAAGGAAGGATGTGCTGGCCTTAAAAGGGTCCAGAGGAGATTCACAAGATTGATCCCTACAATGAAGATCTTGTCGTATGAGGAATGGTTGAGGACTCTGGGTCTGTACTTGTCGGAGTTTAGAAGGATGAAGGGGGATCTTATTGAAACTTACAGGACATTGCGAGGCCTGGATAGAGTGGACGTGGAGAGGGTGTTTCCACTTGTAGGAAAAACGAGAAGCAGAGGAAACAATCTCAGACTAAAGGGACAATCCTTTAAAACAAAGATAAACGGGTGCGGAGCCTTCGCCTCGTTAAGAGCCCGAAAGCGGATCCTGATGGATTGGAGAGCAACCTCTCCACCCTGTGCCCTGGTGTGACGGGGGGACCTGTTGGCATTCTTGACTCTTGAGAAGGTTAAGTTTGAACTGAGGGGAACGATGGAGGAGTTCTACAATTCATGGGCATTTTAATTCACTTTCAAGAACTAGATAACATGGAGCATTAGTTGGGGGGGGTAATCGGTGGGAAGGTTAGGGGAGGGGGGTCGTGTGTGTTAATGGTGACTATGGGTGATTCCTGATTCCTTTTTGTCATTTATTTATGTGAACATGCGGGCTAATGTTTGGGGTTTGGTGGGAGAATGGCATCGTTGTTATTGATATGGGGATTGACATATTTGTTACTGATTATTGTTGGTGGGTGTAAATTTGGGAGAAAATGTGAAAAAGGAGAATAAAAAAATATTTTTTAAAAAACAGATGAGGAGGAATTTCTTCAGACATAGGTTGGTGAATCTGTGGAACTCTTTGCCACAGAAGGTTGTGAAGGCCAACTCACAGGTGTCTTTAAGACAGAGATAGGTTCTTGATTAATAAGGGGCTCAGGGGTTATGGGGAGAAGGCAGGAGAATGGGGATGAGAAAAATATCATCGTGATTGAGGCTGAACAGACTCGATGGACTGAGTGGCCTAATTCTGCTCCTATGTCTTATGGTCATAGAAACTTACAAAATTCTAACAGGATCAAACAGAGTAGATTCAGAAAGAATTTTCCCAATGGTGGGGGAGTCCAGAACTAGGGGTTATAGTTTGAAGATAATGGATGAACCTTTTAGGACTAAGGTGAGGAGCCATCCCTTCACCCAGAGAGTGCTGAATCTGTAGAATTCATTAACACGTAACATAATTGAGACCAAACCATTGTGTAATTTCAAGAAGGAATTAGATATAGCTCTTGGGGCTAACAGGCTCAAGGGATATGGGGGGAGGGGGGGAAAGGCGAGATCAGGGTATTGAACTTGATGAGCAGCCATGATTATAATGATTGGTGGAGCAGGCTCAAAGGGCCGAATGGCCTCATCCTGCTTCTATTTTCTATGAAAAGCAATTTGGTAACTGTCCATGACAAGTAGTCTAACCACATCTATTATGTAAGTAAATGCACAAGCAAAATCTCACTCCCTCATTTTGAAGGGCCTTGACAGGGTTGACTGAAGAGCAGTTGTTTCCCCTGGCTGAAGAATCAGGAACACAGGGAGTGATTCAGCGGCCTTGTCATGCCTGACTTGGTGTCGGGACGAGGCCGTTGAATCTCGCATGAGGCCTCTTGCGAGATTTGCAACGCTTGAAATGTCTCATGAGAGCCACTGGAATCTTGCGAGATGTGCCGTTCTGGATCTCTCCTTTACTTGGCGTGCCCAGATTTAAATGAGGTGTATTCGCTGGATTCTCCTGGCGCCCAGTACTCAATGGCCGCACCTGCAAGCCCACGCCATGGTGCCATTTAGTACTGATCCACACAAACGTGAACCAGGCGTAACGGCACCTGGGGGTTGGCACGCCCAGGCCACGAAAGATCCCACGGTGGTCGTAAACAGGGCAGGATGGCATTCCGTCTGGCACCATGCACTGCCAGGTTGGCAATGCCAGGAAACTTTACCAGGTAGAGGGGAGATTCCTGGGGGGGGCGGTGCCTCCCCAAGGTTGGGGTGGGGAGGGGGGGGCGGTGGAGGCGGAAAGATGAAGGCAGCCAGACAAAATAGTGCCCTGATTGCGAGGAACCTTTCCTGCTGGCAAGCTTCAATCCCTCGGAGTGCGGCCTTGGCAGAGAGAAACTCCGAGGCCAAAAAAGAAAGAAAAGCGCTGTTGAATAGCGGGATATTTCTTGGTGCTACAGCTGTCGAGAAACACCCCATTAAACCCGTCCGAAACCGGGCATAGAAATGTTCAGGTGAACCACGCCCACAATCTCAGGATAAGGGGCCAATCATTTAGAATGGAGAGGAGGAGTAACCTCTTCACTCAGAGAGCTGTGAATCTTTGGGGTTCTCTATCTCAGTGGATGCTGCATCATATTTAAGGCTGTGATTGACAGATCTTTGGTCTCTCAGGGAATCAAGGGAAAGTGGAGTTGAGGCTAAAGATCAGTCAAGATCATATTGAATGGCAGTGTAGGCTCAATAGGCATATGCTCTACTCCTTTTCCTATTACTTATGTTCTTATATTCGTTAAATTCCACTTCTTATGTTCACGTATTCACGTTAACAGGCCCCATCATCATCCAGACGGTGAAAAATATGGTTCTTCATAGACTGCTCTTCTTTTTTGAATGTCTTCAGATTTCGTCCCAATGGCTTTTTTCAGGAAAATGAACGCGACGATATCGGTAAAACCCCGAGAGTAAAGAAGGAACTTCTGGAACAGGGTTGCGGAGAGGGGGGCCTGGCCCTCCCGAGCTTTAATAACTATTACTGAGCGGCTAACATATCGATGGTCAGGAAGTGGATCGTGGGGAAGGGGTCAGTCTGGGAGCAAGTGGAAGCGGCAGCCTGCAAGGGTACGAGCTTGGAGGCTTGACTAACGGCGCCTCTGCCGTTCTCGCCGGCTCGGTACTCTACAAGCCCTTTGGTGCTGGCAGCCCTAAGGCTGTGGGGGCAATGGAGGCAGCACATGAGATTGGAGGGGCCGTCAGTGTGGTCACCGATTTGTGACAATCACCGGTTTCCCCGTGGGGGGCTGGATGGGGGCTTTAAGAGATGGCAGCAGACAGGGATTGAGAGATTTGGGGATCTATTCATCCAAGAGGGCTTTCCGACATTGGAGGCATGAGAGGAGGAGTTTGAGTTGCCGGGTGGGAACGGGTTTTGGTAAGTTCAGGTGCGGGACATTGTACAGAGGCAGGTTCCAAGCTTTCCTCGCCTCCCCCTGAGGGGACTACAGGACAAGGTGATGTCAAAAACAGGGGTTGGAGAGGGGAGGGTTTTGGAGATATACAAGGAGTTGATGGAGTGGAAAATGGCCCCTAATAGAGAGGTGAAGAGGAAGTGGGAAGAGGAGCTGGAAGGAGAGCTGGAAATTGAACTGTGGGAAAAAGCCTTGAAGAGAGTCAATTCATCCTCGTTGTGTGCCAGACTTAGCTTGATCCAGTTCAAGGTGGTCCACAGAGCCCACATGATGGCAGACCGGATGAGCAGGTTCTTTGAGGAGGTGGAGGATAGATGTGGACGGTGTGGAGGTAGCCCGGCGAACCATGTACATATGTTTTGAGCATGACCGAAATGGAGGGGATTCTGGCAAGGATTTGTGGACGTTATGTCAGAAGTCTTGGAAGGGAGTGTAACTCCGAGTCCAGAACTGGCAATATTTGGGGTATCAGAAGATCCGGGGGGCGGCAGTGGCGGGGGGGGGGGGGGGCGATGTCCTGGCCTTCTCCTTCCTGGTGGCCCGGAGATTGATTTTGCTAGGATGGAGGGACTCGAAGCCCCTGAAGTCAGGCGTGTGGGTCAGCGATATGGCAGGGTTGCTCAGCCTGGAAAAAAATCAAATTCGCCTTGAGAGGATCAACTCAGTGGTTCGCCCAGCGATGGCAGCCGCTCATCGGCTTCTTCAAGGAAAATTGAACGGCAGCAGTAAGGAGGGGAAAACAGCAAGCGTGGCATGTTAGATAAGGACAGGTAACTTAGTATACAGGTAATAAGGAATAGGGCGGGGGTAGTAGTGGACGTTGTTTTCTATTTTTTGTTCTTTTAGATGCTCTGCGTGTGTTGGCCCTCGCGGTTGTTTAAAAATGTTAATGTGTTAAACAGTGAAAATTACAGATGTTTCAATAAAATATTTTCTAAAAAATACAGGCCCCATCATCTTATTCATATTACCTGAAGAGTGAGGCTCTCTTGGGTTGCTCGAATAAAGTCTGCTTAATTCATTTGACACTTGCTGAGCAAGCTGTAGATCTTCTCTAGATACCATTTGCTGCATTATTTGTCTACTCTGATGGTCAGAGATCCTGAGATTCAGTGGTTTTTCAGCTGAAGGCAAAAAATTGATAAAAATAGTGCAAAATAAATACTAGCCCTTTTTCAGATACAAACATCACAAACAATGTAACAAAATGAAATGCTGCAGATTCCAGAAATTTAAAAAAAAGCAAATGCTAGAGATCAGACGGAAAGTCTGTGGAGAATAAAACATTACTTTTAGTTTGAATTGTCCCAAGGAGAACAGAGGGTGATCTGATTGGAAGGGTTTAAAATGTTAAAATTATTTGATTGTTTCTCCTTACCTTCATATGTTCTACTCCTTTTCCTACTACTTATGTTCTAAGATTCATTAAAATCAAAGACAAAGGGACATAATCATAAAAATAGAGCCAAACCATTCAGGAAGCACAGGTTAATAGAATTGTGCAAAACTTTTCTCCAATAGACTCTGGGCATTTTAGAGTTTCCAAGACTGAGTGATAGATTTTCATTATAAAGGGACATGGAGGCAAAGGCAGATAAATTAAGTTGAGGTGCAGATCCACCAGGATCTAAGTGAATAATGGTGCAGTTCAAGGGGCTGGGGGATGTGTGGCCCACTCTTCTTTCTTGAGTTTAAAAAAAAAAATTTAAAGTACCCAATTAGTTTTTTCCAATTAAGGGGCAATTTAGCGTGGCCAATTACCCTACCTTGCACATCTTTGGGTTGTGGAAATGAGACCCACGCAGATACGCGGAGATTGTGCAAACACCAGACAGGCAGTGACCCAGTGTTGTGATCGAACCAGGGTCCTCAGCGGTGTAGGCAGAAGTGCTAACCCCTGCACCATGTGCTGCCCCGGTCTTCCTAGAGTTAACATTAGGACAGTTCTGATTAAGGATCACCAACCTAGCCATAATTCTCTCCAGCAGGGTCTTCTGGTCCCACCGGCAGCGAATCTGCACCATGGAGATGGGGGTGCATTAATCAGGAAACCCCATTGACAGCAGTGGGATAAGATCCGGCCCCAGACAATGGCGGGCTACCCCCACGGAAAATCCAGTCCATTGACTCGGTTTCTCCACAGATGTTGTCTCACCTCAGCCAGCTGTCCAGATTCACTTTTGTCCCCCACTAACAGAATAATGGAAGTAGAGGGTGGAACACAAAGCTAAAGAAATTAGGATATTCACTTTTGAAGCGTACAAGGACCTTTTTTAATTTTAAACTTCTCATGCACTAATGGCAGCTTGTTCCATACATGTGCTGATGCTAAAAATAACTCAGCCCTCTAACTCAGTTAGTTATTCATCACTGTACATATATGTATGCTTGCTATATGTACACTGTACATACAGCAAGAGTAGGAAGGTCTGAACGGCAGACTTTCAATTTTTAGGTGTGCCTTCCTAAAATGTTTTGCCTGCACTATTTCTTTTAATGACTAGAGTTTATATAATAGTATGGAGCAGCACAGTGCAACAAAATGCATGCTGTGCAACAGAGCAGTAAGATGTAGGTCACACTTCAGAGCCTCCAGCTGTAACTCAATTACAACTGTTTCTGTGAGATGGAGCCACTGAAGGTAAATACTTTCTTACAAGTGAAATGGCAAAGGTCCTTGCAAAGCATGTATGGGGTGGAAAAAAAAAATCAAGATTGTCCTTATACAGAGTTTGATTGGCATCTAGGCAATTGATCTACAGCAGCAAATTTCATTTAGATAGCATTTTCAGAACAACACACTAAAACATTGGGAACTAAGAAGGGAAAGAGCACAGTCAGAGAAAGATGCTCATTGTCAAGAAAACAGGCACAATGCAAAGTGGTTAAGTAAAAAGGAGGAGTTAGCTATGGAGAGGATGGATATGGTATGGTGTGTGATGGTCATGGGAAATCTGGTTGTGGACAAAACAGGCCAGCCATGCACCACCATGTGCATATGGATCTGCAACCCCCTCCCCCTCTCCAGATTTAAGAGTGTGAAGAGAGCAACTGCACTGGGTGAAGCATATAGGGCAGCAACAACACATGACTTAGTGAGGGGGACAAGGATATCCAAACCAAAATCAGGAAATCTCTAGGAAATAGCAGAACACCAGTGCCATTTGTCGTATGAAGAGAGATTGAACAGTTTCGGCCTATACCCTCTAGAGTTTAGAAGAATGAGGGGAGATCAAATTGAGGTATACAAGATGATAAAATGTATGGATAAAGAAGATGTGGAGCAGATGCTTCCTCTTGTGGGGCATTCTAGAATAAGAGGTCATAGTCTTAGGATAAGAGGTAGCAAATTTAAGACAGAGTTGAGGAAAAACTACTTCTAAAGGCTTGTGAATCTGTGGAATTTGCTATCACAGAGTGTGGTGGATGTTGGGACAGTGAGTAAATTTAAGGAGGAGTTAGACAGATTTTTAATTGGTAATGGGTTGAAAGGTTATGGAGAGCGGGTAGGCCAGGGTACAATCAGCCATGGCAGAGAAGACTCGATGGTCCAAATGGCCTAATTCTGCTCCTATATCTTTTTTTTAAAATTAGAGTACCGAATTAATTTTTTTCCAATTAAGGGCCAATTTAGAGTGGCTAATCAACCTACCCTGCACATCTTTGGGCTGTGGGAATGAAACCCACACAGACACAGGGTGAATGTTCAAACCCCACATAGACAGTGACCCAGAGCAGGGATCGAACCTGGGACCTCGGCGCCGTGAGGCAGCAGTGCTAACCACTGCACCATCTTGCTGCCCCTTTCGCTCCTATATGTTATGAACTTATAGGAGGTCAAAGATAGCCAAGGGTCAAGACAATGTCTTAAAAGGGAGCTGGGGCTTAAGGATAGGAGAGTTGGAAATGGGCAGGGAAATAAAAAAACTAACTGTATAAAATGGCTTCCAGGAAAAGATGAGACTCATCTCTTCAAAAAGAGGTGAATTGATGCTTTGGAAGAGAAAATAATGGGTGTCATTGCGAACACAGCACGGGATATCCAAGATGGAGGAGAAGGGCACAATGGGCACACCCACAAAATGACTATGCCAAATTTCTTTAGGTTCCACAGGAAGTAGAGACGTTGTTGGACTTTCTTGACTGTTGCATCAACGTGAGTGGACCAGGACAAACTGTTGGTGATGGTGACCCCCAGGAACTTAAAGCTATTGACCATCTCCACTTCAGAGCCATTGATGCAGATGGGTGTGTGTGTCGTGCTGCGCTTCCTGAAGTCAATGATCAGTTCCTTGGTCTTTCAAACATTTAGAGAGGTTGTTTTCGGTACACCATGCAACCAAGTGATTTACCTCCCTCCTGTAGTCAATATCATGCTTGTCTGAGATCTAAACTGTTTTTTTTTTTAAAAGAGTTGAAGCCGTGGAAAGCTATCAGGTTCTGTAATATGCACTGAAGCTGTCAATTTGTGGGCTGGCGAAGTGGTTTCTAGTTTAAGCTAATCCTGAATAATACAGCGGTAGACAGTATTCTGACTTTACGAAAAAATTTCAACTATTTCATTCACAAGGCAGAGTGTCTACATGATTGGTTCATAAGCTTTCATTTCTTCTTCTCTCATTTTAAAAATGCCAGCTTGGAAACATGTGCAAGGTGGCCTGTTATTATCTTTCCCCTCTACATAAAATAATTCTAATGCTTTGTGCAATTGCACAGCCTGTTGAACTGAATCTAATTTTATTCATGATCAAGATTGTTTCTCGCTTGGCAAATGGTTTGGCTATTCTTCCCTGAGAAATTATTCTATTTTATTTAAAGTGTACCTAACATTGCATTCACACTAAACCGAATAAAAAAAAAAGAAAAGCCTGCTGTGAGACCACAGGATTCCTGTTCGACAGGTCGATGGTACAGGATATGTATACACGATAGACAATGCAGACATGAATGAATGTACCTCGCTCCTCCATATCTAATTTTTGCAAAGCACTGTAATAGAGCTGATGCTGCAGTGAATCCATCCGTCACAAGTGTCACCCCATAAATTTGGTTTAGGGAGCAAAGTAAGTCATATTTACACCGTAAACCAGAGGTTAAACTTGCGCAAGGATCAGGTCCACTCAAGTTTGATGCTACACAAAATGAACTCCAGCTTCAATATTGTGCCATATCGTTAAACTTAGTTATTCCTTTTGAATAAAATGGTGGATTACTGAGCAAAATCAATATACATTTGCTTCTTGTTCGGTGCTATAAATGTAATCATTTTTCCACTTCACTGCTGTGCAGTTTCGTTTTAACCAGTATAATATGTTATAAACCCTCGAAGTCCATTGGGGGTGGTGGAGAGTTGAAATTGATGACTGATCTCACTGAGGGCTTCATAGAATATGAGTTCCAGCCCAATAGGACCCCCAGACAGGCAGTTCCCAATAGTCCCGGGCTGGGACGTTTGTTTCATACGCCGTGGCTGCGGCTTAATTTGTGTTGGAAAATAAACCTGCGTTGCCTTTTCGTCAGCGCCCCCTGACGGAACTAAAGGGGCTGGTTTAGCTCACTCAGCTAAATCGCTGGCTTTTAAAGCAGGCCAGCAGCACGGTTCGATTCCCGTACCAGCCTCCCCGGACAGGCGCCGGAATGTGGCGACTAGGGGCTTTTCACAGTAACTTCATTGAAGCCTACTCGTGACAATAAGCGATTTTCATTTTTTTCAACTATTACATTGGCGATGAGGGTCAAGCATGGGATTCTGAGCAGCCTTTTTTAAACCTAAGAAAACTCCAGAAAGAAATAAAAACAAACCCAGAAATGCCTTTCTTTGGAAAACTTGAGCAATATGAGGCAAACATAGAGGATGTGGATAAACTTTCTTCTCGCACAAACAGCATTGAAGGGAATGAAACACTGACGGTAATTCTCCTAATAGCGTGCGGGGCCCCAACGTTTAGGATTAGTATGAGCTTGTGGACTTGGTGAGAAACCATTATGGCCAAAAGTCGTCCATAATCCTCAATTTTTTAATTCAGCTGGGAGGACCCCGAGGAAACTGTTAAAGCGTTTCTTGCGAGATTGCGGAAGTTGGCAGAGTACTGTGAATTTTGCCCATCCCTAACCAAGATGCTATATGATAGGTTAGGGCTTGGGATTAAGAATATTACAACCCAGGAAAAAGGGGGGGGGGGCACTCTCCCATACAGAAGCCAGCGTATCCAGGGAGGACACCCACATATCTCGCCCACCATCAACCCAACATTCCGAAAAACATCCCGACATTTCAAAAATCGGCTGGATAACCAAAGTACCCAGGAAACCTCTCCGGAGGATCCCTTTCAGCTGTAGGGCTGTTGTACGTGCAGACAAAGAGCATGACCCAGGCAAGGCTGCCAGAATCAGCAGTAAATGTGTCATTCAGGTGGATTGTATGAGATAATTAACAAATACCCTGAAGTATTCCAAGAGGCCCTTGGTAAAATAAAAGGAGTGAGGGCCAAGGTCAGTGTGGATCCGGGCACCGTACCAAAACATTTCAGGGCTCTGCCAGTCCCATAATCTTTGCTTGCAAAGTTAGAGATGGAAATCGAGCCTAGGGATAGGCCTAGGGATAATATGGCCAGTACATTTCACGATCCTCAAGCCCGACAGGTCCGACTTCGCGATGACTACAAACTTACAATCAACCAAGCCTCATACTGGATTGATGCCCCATACCATGTGTAGAGGTTTTGTATGCCAAATTGGCAGATGGGGAACTTTCATAAAACTGGATATGTGCCATGCCTACCTCCAGCTCGAACTAGATGAAACATCCAGAAAGTACATTATAAATCAAGGGCCTGTACGAATGCACACATGCCTGCCCTTCGGAGTCTCGTCGGCATGTACAATCTTTTAGCATGTCATGGAAAATATTCTCCAAGGGTTGCCAGGGGTGGCAGTAAATCTCAGCAATGTATTAATCACGGGGTACTGAACAAGAGCACCCAGCAAACTAGGAGGCATCATGAGGTGATTTTCCAATGCAGGCGACTGTCTCAAGTACCTCAGGTACTGTATATGTAAGAAGGACCTGCACCCCATGGAGGATAAAGTCAGGGCCAATCAGGAGGTGCAACCCCACAAAATACAAGAGTTTAAATCGTTTTTTAAGGCTTGATAAATGACTATGGGAAATTCATGCCAAATCTGGTCACTTTGTTGTCACGCCTGCATGTGTTACTGAAAAAGCATCAATGGTGGTCATGGCAAGCATCGCAAGATGAAGCTTTCACAAATGTAAAACAGCAATAGGTATCCTTGAATATACTGGCCCATTATGATCCCAGAAAAGAACGAACACTGATGTGTGATGTCTCTCCATATGGAGTGAGTGCAGTCCTCTTCGCTAATGGGACAATAGCACTGAGAAGCCTATCACATACACACCCAGGATGGCAGATACTGAGTGGCGTTATTCACAAATTGAAAAGGAAGGGTTGGCTGTTGTTTTTGGTGTGAAAAATTTCCTCAGTATATCTGCGGCCGACATTTTGTAATCATAACAGACAACAAGCCTTTGCTGAGCCTTTTCAAAGAAAAGAATGCAAAATTCCCCCCATCGCTTCGGATCTAACATTGGATATTGATACTGGTGGCCTATGAATAGTCCCTCAAGCTGGGCCCTGGATATTGTATTGCCAACATGGACGCTCTGATTTGCCTCCCGCTGCCCATCAGCTTAGCCTGTTTACTGGTGCTGGAAGAAGTGTTCATGACTTAAAATTTTGTGCCAGCATCAGCGTAACAAATCAGAGTTTGGACTCAGAAGGACCCCACATTGTCCAAGTTATGCCATATGTTCCTCGGTGGCAGGATCCGAGGATAGCCCATGGATGACATGAAGCCCTTCCTCAGGAAAAGTGTTGAAGATGGTACTATCCTGTGGGGATCCCAGGTATTTGTCCTCCATCTAGGTCGTCGCTCAATTCTGATGGAGCTACGGTCATGCGGAGTATCCAAGATGAAGATGCTCAATGTAAATATCGAGGACTTGGTGAAGCAATGTCCCTTGTGTCAGGAGAACCAGAGGCTCCCACCTTCAGCCTCCTTACATTCATGGGAATTGCCAAGAATACCACGGGTATGGGTGCATATAGACTATGCTGGTCTGTTCTTAGGATCAATGTTTCTCATTATGGTCACCGTCCATTCTAAATGTCCGGAAGTGCATTGCATGGCCTCCACAACTTCTCACGTAACAATAATCTTGTACCCCCGGCACACCAGAGGTCCTTGTATTTGATAATGGTACAGGTTTTACAAGTGGGGAGTTCGAGTCGTTCTTGAAGTTAAATGCCATCAAGCACATCTGGACGGTGCTGTATCACCCATCATCTAATGGTCTGGCAGAGCAGGCCATACAGACATTTAATAATGGAATCAAGAAACAGCCAGCAGGTTCCATGAACACAAGACTGGCTCAAATCCTGTTTGACTACCAAACCACGCCTCACACCATGATGGGAGTCGCTCCGGCGGAATTATTATTGAGACGATGACTGCACTCCAAGTTGTACCTGCTATTTCCAATTTGGCAGGGAAAGTGGTCGCCAAGCAAGAGAGGAATTATGATGTTAAGAAGCAGGAGAGAACATTTTAAAGAGTAGATGCTGTAAAAGTACAGAACTTCGGGGATGGCTCCAGTTGGATCCTTGGAGAAGACAGGACCTGTCTCCTATAAAGTCAGGATCCAGAGCAAGGCCGTGAAAAAGTACTTGGATCACCTGAGGAGTTGGGAGCCCAATTTAGTGGAGACTATGTCCTCAACACCAGTGATGGCCACCTCCGATGCAGGGTCTCAGCCCATGGGGACCCTAGGATCATACCCCCAGATAGTGAATACTCAGGATCCGGGATGGAGGCCTGAGGAGACTGGTTTGCCTCCGGAGGCCAGCACCGAAAGCGTCCCCTTCCATAACTGTCAGGCGCGCGTCGAGGAAATGGAGGTCCCCGGTCCACTACATACCCCCTGCTCTGACCTGCCACAGACCCGAGTCCTCGTGCCAAAAGTTGGAAGAGCACCCTTCACCGTGGGAGTGAATGGGACGAAATGGACTCGAGGGGGAAGGAATGTTATAACCCTCACGAAGACCACGGTAGAAATTGTTGATTGATCTCCCAGTGAACTTTGTAGATTATATTAGAATATATGTGTTCTCATAGAGGCCCACCCAATAGGGGCTCACCAGCGGGGCCTTAAATATCAACCCCAAGACCCAGACTGGCAGTTTCTGGTAATCTCGGCTGGGACATTTGTTTGTACACTGCGGCTGTGGCTGCAGCTTTATTTGATTTGATTTAATGTCATGTGTACCGAGGTACAGTGAAAAGTATTGTTCTGCGAACAGTCTAGTCAGATCATTCCATACATGAAAAAACATAGGACATATGACAAATACATAATGTAAATACATGGACACAGGCATCGTGTGAAGCTTACGGAGTGCAGTACTACTCAGTAGAGAAGATGTGTGGAGAGATCAGTTCACTCCATAAGAGGGTCATTCAGGAATCAGGTAACAGCGGGGAAAATGCTGCTTTTGAACCTGTTAGTGTGTGTTCTCAGACTTTTGTATCTCCTGCCCGCTGGAATAGAGAATAACCTGAGGGGGAGGGGTCTTTGATTATGCTGCTGTCTTTCCTAAGGCAGCGGGCGGTGTAGACAGAGTCAATGGATGGGAGGCGGGTTCGCGTGATGGATTGGGCTGTGTCTACGACTCTTTGTAGTTTCTTAGGGTCTTGGACTGAGCAGTTGCCATACCAGGCTCTGATGCAGCCAGATAGGATGCTTTCTATGCTACATTTGTAAAAATTGGTAAGAGTCAATGTGGCCATGCTGAATTTCCTTCATTTCTTGAGGAAGTATAGGCGCTGTTGTGCTTTCTTGGTCGTAGCGTCGACGTGGGTGGACCAGGACAGATTGTTGGCGATGTGCACACCTAGGAATCTGAAGCAGTCAACCATCTCCACCTGAGCATCATTGATGCAGACAGGGGTGTGTAGGATACTTTGTTTCCTGAAGTCACAAACCAGCTCCTTAGTTTTGCTGACATTGAGGGAGAGATTGTTGTCACTACACCACACCACAAGGTTCTGTATCTCCCTCCTGTACTCTGGCTCACTTTTGTTCGAGAACCAACCCACTATGTTCGAGTCATCAGCAAATCTGTAGATGGAGTTGGAGCCATGTATAGCCATACAGTCATGTGCGTATAGGGACTGCAGTAAGGGCTAAGTACGCAGCCTTGCAGGGTCCCAGTATGGAGGACTATCGTGGACGAGGTGTTTTTATCTTTACTGATTGTGGTCTATGGGTCAGGAAGTTGAGGATCCAGTTGCAGAGGGAGGAGCAAAATCCTAGGCTTTGGAGTTTTGATATGAGCTTGGCTGGGATTATGGTGTTGACGGCAGAGCTGTAGTCAGTGAATAGGAGTCTAACGTTGGAGTCCTTGTTGTTGAGATGCTCCAGGGATGAGCGTAGGGCCAGGGATATGGTGTCTGCTGTGGACCAGTTGTGGAAGTATGCGAATTGCAGTGGATCAAGACATTTTGGGAGCATGGAGTTGATGTGTCTCATGACCAACCTCTTGAAGCACTTCATAATGATAGATGCCAAGGCCACCGGACGGTAGTCATTGCGGCACGTTGTTTGGTTCTTCTATGGCAGCGGTATGATAGTGGTCTTTTTGAAGCAGGTAGGAACCTCGGAACAGAGAAGGGAGAGGTTGAAGATGTCCCCAAAAACACCTGCAAATTGTTCCGCGCAGGATCTGAGTGTACGACCAAGGACTCCGTCAAGACCCGTTGCTTTTGTGTTGGAGAATAAACTTGCTTTGCCTTTTAGCCTTGAACTATTACATACGCATTGCATAGAATCCCTACAGTGCAGAAGCAGGCCATTTGGCCCATCAAGTCTACATCGACCCTCTGAAAGAGTATCCTACCTCGGCCCACTGCCCGACCATATCCCTGTAACCCCAACCCCAGCTAACTTTTGGACACTAAGGGACAATTTAGCATTGCCATTCCACCTAACCTGCACATCTTTGGACTGTGTGAAACCAAAGCACCCAGAGGAAAGCCACGCAGACACAAAGAGAATGTGCAAACTCCACACAGTCACCCAAGGCTAGAATTGAACCCAGGTCTCTGGCGCTGTGAGGCAGCAGTGCTAACATCTGATAATCATATGTGCCAATTAGATTTCATACCTTGTCCATCCATGGTCTCTGTAGGAGGGCTTCTGGAATTCTGCTCTTCAGAATACAGCCTGCAAGCTGTGGCAGATGGATGTCTCTCAGACATTTGTAATATATCCTGGCCTGTTTGTTCACGCACAAGCATTATATATTTAGCTGCTATTGCTTCAAGTTGGATCTGAAAGAAACAAAAAGTGCAAGGGTATTTTAATATATTCACTTTTAGTGCTGAGCAGCATTGCTTTAAAAAGTAACTGCTGCTGTTAAAAGAAAAAGTAATCCATATCACTGAGGGACTGTCTCAATTGGCTCCCACAATTTGCTCAAATTTTTTTTGCAACTTTTATATCCAACACTTTCAGCCTCAAGTGGAGGAATTTCTAATGCCCAAAATATGTAATGTTAAACATTTTAAAACAACATAATCCACAAAATCAGACTTATTATTTACTCTGATAGCTGCTCCATCTGGCTTACATTCAGCTAAATATACATTTTAAAACTGATCTTATGGCTACAGATCTGGCTGGCCTTAGAGAAAACTAATCGAGGAGTGTGCCTCAGATAGATGCAAGGATCCTTATTTGTATATGAAAAAGTACAATACCTGATCCAAGCAAGGATACTTCAAGCTGATTTTTTTCACCTTCGTCAAAATGGCACGAGGCATACTGCCACTTGTGTGTTTTCTAGGAGCCCAATGAATGGTTAAATTTCTGGGGTGCAGATTAGCCCCTACCCATCATTCCAGAAGACCATAAGACATAAGAGCAGAATTAGGCCACTCGACCCATCGAGTCTGCTCCACCATTCAATGATGGCTGATATTTTTCTCATCCCCATTCTCCTACCGTTTCCCCTTAACCCCTGATTCCTATATAAATCAAAAATCTATCCATCTCTGTCTTAAAGACACTCAGTGATTTGGCCTCCACAGCCTTCTGCGGCAAAGAGTTCCACACAATTCTCACCCTCTGACTGAAGAAATTCTTCCTCATCTCTGTTTTAAAGGATTGTCCCTTTAGTCTGAGATTGTGCCCTCTGGTTCTAGTTTTTCCTACAAGTGGAAACATCCTCTCCACGTCCACTCTATTCAGACCTCGCAGTATTCTGTAAGTTTCCCCCTCATCCTTCTAAACTCCAACGAGTACAGACCCAGAGTCCTCAACTGTTCCTCATAGGACAAGCTCTTCATTCCAGGGATCATTCTTGTGACCCTCCTCTGGACCCTTTCCAAGGTCAGCACATCCTTCCTTAGATACAAGGCCCAAAACTGTTCACAATACTCCAAATGGAGTCTGACCAGAGCCTTATGCAGCCTCAGAAATACATCCCTGCTCTTGTATTCTAACCCTCTCAACATGAATGCCAACATTCCATCCAATATGCATACATCTACTTGCTGAATCGTCAAACAAAATCTTGGCAAATTCAATGCTGCACTTAATTTAGGCTGGATTAAAATAAAATATTTTTAATTAAACTGGATTACAAATACAAAAGAAAACGCTGCAAATTCTGGGAATATGAAAAAGACCAGAAAATGTTGAAACTACTCAGCATGTCAGTCAACATCTGTGTGGTGAGAGAAAAAGAATTAACGGCCTGGATTTATGCAGTGAGCCTGACTCCATGAATTTTTTTAAATGGCGGTTGGGACCTAGACGAAGATGTCCTGTCCCCATTTCCAGCAGACACCATTTTTGCAGCTAGGGGAAAACACAAGAGGGAAACCCAAACTCAACAGGGTAATTTGAACTCAGTGCTGAGTTCAAACAGGCCCCATTTTCACAGAAGGGCCTTAATCCGCAGTAGGGGAGTCATGGGCCGGGATTCTCCGAAATCCAGGCCAAGTGGTGACGCTGGCGTCAAAACCGGTGCGAGCGACGCCGGCGTCAATGGGCCTCCAGGCCCAGTAATTCTCCTCTTCTTCGGGGGCTAGAACGGCGCCGGAGTGCTGTGCACTGCTCCGGCGCCGAAAGTTGGCCCTACACGACTGGCGCGGGTCCGCAAAAACATGCCATGGCTGTCTCCGCACTGGTGCATGAGCATGGTTGCCATCTCCGTGCTGGCCCCCACCCCCTCATCAGGATGGCCCCCGCAGCCAGAACGCAGAGGTCCCGCTGGGTGGGACCATATGTAAACTACGCAGGCGGGACTTGGCGGAACTTAGCCTGTTGAGCACGGAGAATCGGCGCGGGGGCCGCTTTCAATGGCCCCCAACCGGCACTGCGCGATTGCGCAGGCACAATTGGCCCCAATTCTCCAGTCGCCGGAGAATTGCCGACCAGGCGCCAGAGCAGCGTGTCGGGATTCTCCCCCCCCCCCGGCGATTTTCCGACCCAGCTCAGGCTCGGAGTATCCCAGCCATGAACTTTTAGTATGGTCATAAAAACTCTTGGAAGGGTGAATATGGTCTGTCGAAAATAAGGTCTGTCGAACATCCAACTATAATTTGTTTAAATTCCTAGCCCTTCGAAAATAAAAAGATCAGCCTGCCTGTGTCAGTGAGAGGTTAAAAAGTACTCAGCTGTTACATTATTTAAATCTCCACCCCTAGCTGCCTGCATCTGAGAGTAGAAAATATATTTGGTCTTGCAATTGCAGTAGCTGTTTTTTAGCATTGCCTCATTATCATCATGTCCTTATTAATGCTTGGCTGCTTTCCACAATCTATTATCATCACAGTAGGGAATCACAAGTTCACAATTTGATTGCTAACTCAGAAGAGCCATCTTTGAGGTAGTGCATGAATTCATTGCCTTTTAAATGGATTAAGCATTTGGGGAAATTTAAATGTTTGAAATGGGCTTTCATGAATGTGAATGAATTTTACTAGTAAAGGCCACAACAGATATTTAGAAATGTTGTTTATTTCATCTTGACCTGGCTCCTGAGGTCTGCCCATGGGAGATAGTGGGTGAGTTGGCATGGAGGGTATAAGAGCAAAGTGTGGAGGCATGAGTTCACATGGAGGGAAAGAGGGACCATTGGGATGGGTGAGGCCATTGGGATGGGTGAGGGCATGGGATGGCTTGGATGGAACATGGGGAGTGGGAAGGCATGATAGCTAGAGGGCCTAAAATTTAATGAAACAACTAGGAAAAGTTCCCAGAGAACCAAAGCAGCCTCTTAAACAGCCCACCATTTCCTAAGGGTGAGTAGCAGATCCAACTTCATTCCACCCTGTTTCAATTTCGTGAAGGTCCCGCCATCGTGGGGGTTGGAGAGAGTGGGAAAGAGGAAAAATGGGAGAAAAATTGAGTTTCTTTCAAGGTGGGTGCAATGAGCCAAGAAATTTCCTGACTTGCACTACCCACTCGGGAGCAAACATTTGAGCTAATATTTCAGATCAGTGATTTTAGACCTTGCGATGATCATCGGCCTGAAATTTTGGCTCTTCTGCCTAACCTGTTAAATGTGTCTGGTACTTTGTTTTGGTTATAAATCCATACAATTAGACTCATTCTCAATTCATAAGCCGTGCAACTAAACTGAAGGCCTTCACAATCCGGAGCAGATGAGGAATTTACTTTTTAACACTGATACAACCAGATTTTTGGACCACTGGCACACATCTTCCGTGCAATATTTGATAGAAAATATTCTGCTCAATGATGCAATACACCACAATTTTTTATTGATCTTTTGGACATGATAAATTTTGGGGGGAAAACAATTATAACATAAATAGACAGTGTCCTTAATAGCCTTCCATTGCAGGTAAACAGATAATGAATGTTAATTCAGAATTGTCCACTGATTTCTTACATTTCCATGTTGATTTAGTAAAAATATTTTAAGTGTTAATTAGTCAATGCTGTTTTCTCATCAGAGGAACTGAGCAACATATATAGTCAGCAACTCTCAAATAATACGAGAAACAAATATTCCGGCTCACCATGAACACCTGCTTTGTCATTTTAATTCCTATGTTCGGACTGTGATTCTGGATGGTAATTCTGGACATTGAGCCCTGATGAATGCTATGTAATGATTATACAGGTTCAACCACCCATCTACTGCGAGATCAAACTCAAAATCAGAGGTGTTAGCAGGCACCAAGCAAAATACCGACATTACATCATACTAGATGGTGCATTCCTACCTGCTCTTGCATGCCTCTTTACAACCACTTTGCAGCTACACTGACTGAACCCTAGAATAGCACATGGACATAGGCTGAATGGCCTTCTGTTGTACTATTGTACTATGAGTGCTACCTCTTTGAAAGAGCTATGCACTTAGACCTCCCACCTGTCCACATAAAGTTGAAATATTTCCACCATTAAGTGCTTTCCCAAATCCCTTTTGAAAGTTACAAATGAATCTGCTTCCACCTCCCTTCAAAGTAGTGAATTCCAGATCACAATAACTTGCTGTATAAAAAAATGTTTCCTCACATCACGCCTAGTTCTTTTGACAATTATCTTAAATCCATCCACTCTGTTACCAATTCTTCTGCCACAGGAAATTGTCTTTCCTAATTTACTCCATCAAAGCCTTCCCTTTAAAACTTTTTCCTCACCTATAAAACAAAAAACTTGAGTTTCTCTAATCTCTTTACGTAACTGAAAACTTTTATCCTTGACAATATTGTAGTAAATCTCCTCTGCAACCTTTCCAAGTCCTTGATACCCTTCCTCATGTGGGCACAACATCGGACAACACTGCAGCTGAGGCCTGACCCTTTTGAAACGATTAGCATAACTTCCTTGCTGGTGCCAGGGCCAAATGGTCTCCCTCTGCACTCTAACCATTCGATAATTCTATTGTGCTCTTATGCCTCCAATTATGAACTAAATTATTCCATATGCCTTTATGAAACAGTATTCTCCTTTTGCAAGGTCCTTGTTCAAGAAAGGGCAGAAGGAAACTCCTAATAACAGGAAGCCGATCAGTTTAACATGAGTGGTTTGTAAGCTTTTAGGAACAATAATCAGGGAAAAGATTAACAGACACTTTTGAGAGATTACAGTCAATTAAGGAGAGCTAGCAGAGATTTGTAAAATGCAGACAATGCTTGACTAATCTAATTAATCTAATTGAATTTTTTGTTGGTTGAAGGGAATGTAATGACTGTTGTCAGTATCAATTTTAAGAAAGTGTTTGACACGTACTACCCAAAAGGCTATTTAACAAAATTCAGGCTCATGGAATAGGTGAGTCAATGCCAGCCTGGATAAAAAATTGGCTTAGGACACAGAAGTGAGTCATGATAAATGGTTGTTTTTCAGACTGGAGGATGGTAGAGTGTCATCTTCCTTAAGGGTCAGTGCTAAGATTTGCTTGCTTGTTGTATATTTCAAATAAAAATGGCTTGAGTATGAGAAGACAAGAGTAGAACTTCAAATTTGCCAATTATATCAAACTTGGGTGTGTAGCAAGAAGATACAAATTAACCTCAACAGGACATAGTGTAGCTGACAGAATGGGCAGACGACTGGCAGATGAAATTTAATAATAAGGTGAGAGATGATGCATTTTGGCAGAAGGGACAGAGAGGGGCAATATAATGGCACAGTTCTAAAGAGTGCATGAGGCAAAGGTATCTCTGGGGTTCATGTGCATAGACTCTTAATGGTGGTCAGACATATTGGACATATTGAGAGGGGAATGTTTGCAAAGCGTATCAGGTTTGGGGCTTTGTAAATAGAGGTATAGAGCAGAAAAGAAGGAAGATTCTGCTGAACCTTTATAATGCTCTGGTTAGGCAGTAACTGGCATATTGCATCCAGTTCTGTCACCACACTTTAGAAGGCTTGCATAGTTCGGAAGGGGGAGGGGGAAATTAGATTTACCAGAATGATTTCAAGAATGAAAGGGCAGCACGGTAGCACAGTGGTTAACGCAGTTGCTTCACAGCTCCAGGTCCCAGGTTCGATTCCCAGCTTGGGTCACTGTTTGTGCGGAGTCTGCACATTCTCCTAGTGCCTGCGTGGGTTTCATCCGGGTGCTCCGGTTTCCTCCCACAGTCCAAAGATGTGCAGGTTAGGTGGACTGGCCATGCTAAGTTGCCCTTAGGGTCCAAAAGGTTGGGACGGGGTACTGGGTTATGGGGATAGGGTGGAGGTGTGGGCTTGGGTAGGGTGCTCTTTCCAAGGGCCAGTGCAGATTCGATGGGCCGAATGGCCTCGTTCTGCACTGTAAATTCTATGATTCTATGAAGGGATTTAGCTACAAGGTTAGGTTGGAGAAACTAGTGGGTTTTCTCCTTGAAGCAAAAAAGAGATGATCTTATAGAGATGTCCGAGATTAGAACAGGGTTGGACAAAGGTAGACAAAGAAAAAGATTGTTCCCATTAGTTGCTGATACAAGGACGAGAGACGCACATTTTGGGGTTCGGACAAAAATCGCTGGGAAGTTGTGAGGAAGAACGTTTTTAAGCAGTGTGTGGTAAATGACCTGGGACTCGCTGCCTACTGGGTGGTGGAAGCAAAGAAAATCAATGACTTCAAAGGAAAATTGAATAATCACTTGAGGGAAGTAAACTTGAAGGGTTATGGGACAATAGAACTGACTGGACTGCTCTACAGAGAGAAACAGACTCGATGGGCTGATTAGCATTCTGTGCTGTAATGACTATGACCATATTCACCAATTGCAATGCCAACTTCAACAACTTGTGTACCGATTCTTATGGATCTACCTGTTCTTGCACCACCTTTAAAATTGTACCATTCTTCCTATCAAACTGAATTACTTTCTAAAATTATTTAATGGGATGTGTGCATCAGTAGCTAGGCCACACTTTAGAATCTGTCATTAAGAATATATTGCCTCCCATCCCTTTTGTCAAAATGTAAAACTTTTCTAATAAATCCTATCTGCCCATTCTGTTAGCTTATCATTTCGCCATACAACCAAGTTTTGTATCATCGGCATCCCTAATCGTCCTCGAGAAGGTAGTGATGGGCCACTTCTTGAACTGCTGCAGTCAATCTGGTGTAGGTACATCTCAAAGCTGTTATAAAGGGTGTTCTAAGGGGCAGCACTGCGGCGCAGTGGGTAGCACTGCTGCCTCATGGCGCCGAGGTCCCAAATTCGATCCCTGCTCTGGGTCACTGTCCGTGCAGAGTTTGCATATTCTCCCTGTGTTTGCATGGGTTTCGCCCCCACAACCCAAAGATGCGCAGGCTCGGGAGATTGGCCACGCTAAATTGCCCCTTAATTGGAAAAAAAATGGTTACGCTAAATTTATTTTAAAAATAAATAAATAAAGAGTGTTCTAGGATTCTGACCCCAGCGTCAGTGAAGAAACAGCAATAGAGTCCCAAAGTCAGGATGGTCTGCATCTTTGTGGGGAACCTGCAGGTTGGGGCAGGTTTGGGGCAGCACGGTAGCATGGGGCAGCACGGTAGAACAGTGGTTAGCATAGTTGCTTCACAGCTCCAGCATCCCAGGTTCGATTCCCGGCTTGGGTCATTGTCTGTGCGGAGTCTGCACGTCCTCCCCGTGTCTGTGTGGGTTTCCTCCGGGTGCTCCAGTTTCCTCCCATAGTCCAAAGATGTGCAGTTTAGGTGGATTGGCCATGCTAAATTGCCTTTATTGTCCAAAAAGGTTAAGTGGGGTTACTGGGTTACGGGTGTGGGCTTTAGTGGGGTCCTAATTCCAAGGGCTGGTGTAGACTCGATGGGCCGAATGGCCTGCTTCTGCACTGTAAATTCTATGATCTAATTAATCTGCTGCCTTGGTCCTTCTAGGTGGGAGAGGTCATGGATTTGGAAGGTGCTGTTGAAGGAAGCTTGGTGAGTTTCTGCAGTGCATCTTGCATATTGTAAATACTTGTGGATGGGATGCCAAACAAGCCAGCTACTTAGTCCTGAATGGTGTCAAGTTTCTTGAGCATCGTAGGAGCTGCACTCAACCAGGCAAGTAGAGTATTCCATCACACTCCTGACTTGTACCTTGTAGATGTGGACAGGCTTTGGAGAGTCAGGGGAGTTAAATCAGAATTTCTAGCCTCTGACTCGCTTTGTAACCACATTATTTGTATGGCTGGTCCAGTTCAGATTTTGATGAATGATAAGCCCCCAAGATGTTGATTGTGGAAGAGTCAGCGATGGCAATCCTACTGAATGAGAAGGAGGGTGGTAAGATTCTGTATTGTTGGAGACGGTCATTGCCTGGCACTTGTGTGGCATTAATGTTACTTGCCCAAGCCTGAATGTCATCCAGGTCCTGCTGCATAGGGACATGGACTGCTTCATTATCAGAGGAGTCGCAAAAGATGCTGAACAGAGTGCAACAAGCAGAGGACATCTCCACTTCTGACTTTATGATGTTGGGAAGGTGATTGATGAAGCAGCTGAAGACAGTTGGGCCTAGGACACTATCCTAAGGGATTCCTGCAGCAATATCCTGGTACTGAGTTGATTGTCTCACAACAACAATTATCTTCAATTGTGCTAGGCATGCCTACAACCATTCGAGAGTTTTCCTGATTCCAAACGCCTTCAGTTTTGTTAGGGTTCCACATTCATCTGCATTAAATTTCATCTATCATGCATCTGCCCACTTTTTCAATCTGTGTTCTCCTGAAGTCAGTTACTATCCCCTTCAGTTTCGTGTTGCCTGCAAGGATTGAAATTAGGCCCAAAATTCCAATCATTTATGTCAAAAAGAGCAGTAATTTCAACAACTCCTGAGGAACACTGCTGCACACTTCTCTCCAGTCTGAAAAATCTTCACCAGTACATTCTGCTGTGTTTGAGATGATTATGTATCCAGACAACTACTCCCTCTTAAATTGTCATCGGCTTGTATTTTGCCAACAAGTCTATTATGTCATACTTCAGAAAGTGTCATTTGAAAATCCATATACAGACCAACCACAATATCTTAATCAATCCTTCCCATTACTTCATTACTTCT
The DNA here is from genome assembly GCF_902713615.1 of Scyliorhinus canicula. Classification (NCBI taxonomy): domain Eukaryota; kingdom Metazoa; phylum Chordata; class Chondrichthyes; order Carcharhiniformes; family Scyliorhinidae; genus Scyliorhinus; species Scyliorhinus canicula. Next base: position 181,915,821 of record NC_052147.1, read on the forward strand.
AAGAGTTCCATAAGCTTATCAAACATAATTTCCTTTACTGTATGTGTGCTGGCTTTCATTTATTAGCTCATGTTTTTTCAAGTGGCAATTAAATTTGTCCCAGGTGTGTTTAAAATACTTTTGGATTCTAAAAGGGTTACCTAAACATCTATTCTCATGCACCCAATTTGCCCCTTGGTTTTCTCTTTTCAGTTTTCTCTTGCATTCTCTATATGCAGTTTGGTTCTCTACTGAATTCTGAACCCAACATTCATCATAAACACACTTCCCCATTTCATTTAAATTTCCTTGAGTGGGTGCAGCGAGCCAGCCAAAGGTGCATTGACTTCAACGCGACTGGGAGATCCCATCGATGGCTGGGGCCAGAAAATCCCACCCTCCATCTTTTTCTTCTTCAATTATCTTGATTATTACTAAGGGCTGTGTGATCCCTGTATACCTACTTTGGGAAGCTGCTCTTTTCTTGAGGAATGAAAGTTTCACAAAACATGGCTGGCCAGATAGAACCTCCTGAAGGAATATTTACAGAGCCAATTTCATGGTGAAAGAAAGGGCATGGATGTGTAGAACTGTTCTTAGGCAGCTGAATTGCAAGAAATAAGCTAATGGACAAGGGAGGTCAGTTCAAGAAAATTACCAGATATAAGACTCATCAAAAGGTTGAAATTGTTCCAGAGAAATGCAACTGACTTTTTTTTTTAAAGTTGCAACATTTTTGCGTGACAATGGAAGTAGCAGTTTGCAACGTATCATATATTAGTTATGTCGTTGCTCTCAGCAACCTAAAGATATGACTCATGTGAATCATTAGAAGAGTGTGACATTTTAAATATCAGCCCAGCAGATTTTCATTCTTTTCCTATTAAATGTAACATGAAACAGTTCCTCTGATAGGAAACTAAGTGGAGTGGTCAGGTGTCTTCAAGTACCACAGGTGCCAGGATGTGAACAGCAGAGCTGTTTTGGTATAGAAACATCTTCTGCAACTACATTTAATTTTCAAAACAATCAAAATAGATTCAACAGATAATCAAGGAATTTGATTTGGGGTGGATGAAAAACTCATCTTTTGCTCGCCCAACAATACATCACAGAAAAATCTACAGCTCACATTTCTGTTACTCGATTAGTCAGTGATCAACCTACATATTGTTGCAAGGGCCAGACATGTTGCATGCTTGTACTGTAATTAGAAACAGCAGCTTATCAACCATGGCCATATTACTGGGGAAAAATACAGACAGAAGCCAGATGCTCTTCACAGATTGTGTGAAAAAGATAGAGCGGGGCAAGTAATTCAAATCATTCATGCATCCCAATTGATATAGCAAATATTGGTCATTTCAGTCATTGATAAACATCTCGATTTTCACTCGCAAGTTGGCTGACAGGAATCATGAAATTTCCAGACTCACCATACCCACCCTCGGCTAGAAGTGCCCTGAATGGCAGGTGTACAATGCAGTTGGGTCCGCTGCCTCTGGACTGCAGATTGGTGATGGCTGTAGTTTAAAAAGCTCACCTCAATTCTCTGGACAATATTTTTCTTAAACTGTAGGTCCTGTAGACCTTGCCCGTCATCCATTCCCAATTTTCCCTCATACCCATGCCAACTCATGTCCCCCAACACTCGAGGCCCCTCATAGCCTTCATGTCCTGTCTCATGGCCCCTTACAGCCCCTATGCCAACAGTGCCGACACATGACCCCCCCCCCCCCCACCCTCCCCATGGTCTGTTTATAGGCCCTTGCCAACTTCGTGCCAAACCAGTCCAACTCACCAGTATCCAAGGGCAGACTTCATGATGCCGTGCCGAGATGAAATAAAGTTCTAAATATCTATTCCAGAGTTCACTATATTTTGAAAGTGCCATTCATAAAAGCACATTTAAAACATTAGAATTTCCTCAAGTACTTAAATCCTAAAGCAAAACAAATATCCCACATCACAGACATCTAATCATATTCTAACCTCTTTCAGCTATCAAACAGTGAACTTACAAACTCTCTCTGTGAAAATGATAGATTGTGGAAAGGAGCAAATCATTAAAAATGCTATAATGGTAGCACTTAGGGTTATGTCAGCAAACAGCAATTGAAACTACTAGACTAGATTTGTTTCCAACTCTCAGATACAGGCAGGTAATTTGTTTTAAAATGTTAAAAAGGCTGGCATTTAAATAACTTGACAGTTCTACACATAATATTCTCTAAAGATTCATCACTCCCACGCTGCAGGGGAAAGCTGTCACCCCAGCAAAATGTGGCCTGTTGAACTTGACACCAGGTTCAAATGGTCCTGCCGAGTTCAGGATTCCTACATGTGGATGTCACATTCTGCATCCTCTCCCGCCAACCCCGTCGCAGTGAAAATAGGATGCCAGAAATAAAATTGGGACTTGGATGTGTTTCAACTGCCATTTTGAAGGTCCCCAAAGTCTCCATGACTCTGTCAAAGCTCAGCCCAATGTGCATCACCAAATGGCCTTAAAGAAGCAATTATGAGCGCAGGGGTACGTGAGAAATACATTGTAATACAATGAGGGATGAGCAATATTTTCAGGATTGATTTTACTTAGAAAACTTTAAAAATATCCTTCTCCTATTTAATTTAGCAATTAAATCAATCTTAAATTGTTACATCTATCCAACATACATTCATGAATGCAGCTATTTAAAAGCTATAGAATGAAAAATGTGGAAGCAGTTAAGGCATCCCTGGAGGGCATGGCTTGCCAATCTCATCCATATTTGGAAGAGGAACTTGGGCAAGGCTTTTTTGTGATACTCATGCATGGGGTGATGTCATACTTCATGTAGCCAAGAAATAAGAAAATTAATCCCAGGGAATGGCCACAAAAGATCATCTGCTGGGCCATGATTAAAAGAAATTCCTTTGGTTATCATAAAGTAAAAAATTACATGGGATTCCAGAATTTTGCCAGTACATTGGGGATCATATTCAGGATTCCATATCAAAAACTAAAAAACATGGATATGGGAACAAAATATTTGAGTGGACTGACAGCATATTATGTTGGAGGTTGCCGCAAATCCACTGTCTGTATAATTCAGGTTTATGAGATTGTTTCAGAACTAGTTTGTTTTAGATCAGACCATGCAGCACCAAACCTCTCTGACTTGGTCTGTCTGCCTTTCAATAATACAGATGGAGTAGCACTGAAGGAGTTTCACACAGCTACTTTAAACATTGCGGCAGAATGGGTCTCACATTTACACTTCTCAACCCAGTTCACTAAAGTCAGCAATGAATTGATGCAGGTCTATTATGCTCACAGAGCCAGACTCAGCATTGTAAACATAAAAGCTTAAAGTCAGTACATGATAATGAAATGAAATGAAAATCGCTTATTGTCACGAGTAGGCTTCAATGAAGTTACTATGAAAAGCCCCTAGTCGCCACATTCCGGCGCCTGTCCGGGGAGGCTGGTACGGGAATCGAGCCGTGCTGCTGGCCTGCTTTAAAAGCCAGCCATTTAGCTCAGTGAGCTAAACCAGCCCTTACATTATTATGTTCAGAACTAAACAAGCACAAATGTGAAGTTGTGAGCAGAAATGAGTATCCTGAAATGGAATGCGTACTGAAACCATCATAAATTACATTTACTTCTTAACAAATGTGTGACCCCCTTGAATTGGTGAACTCATGGGGGTTAGTGCCCCACTTGGTGCTCGGTCTTCTTCTGAAACTGTGAAACAGCAATGCACATATGCTTGAATGAAGCAGTGTAATTGGATGCACCTCATTCTTGTGGTCAGAGAAGTCTCATACATCATTAGTGTGTCTGTATAAGCTTGTTAAATTGAGCTCAGTGCAGAAACGACCCCTTCTCATCTAGTTCACATCCCCATTTTGCAAATAGACTTTATATTGGAACTAAATTCGGAAGCATTATTGCATGAATTTCCATGGATTGTTGCTGTCTAAATCTCTCACTTTCTCAATACAATTACCACACTTGTGTGTGTACACATGTGCAACAGACCTACACTTTTATTCCTTTGTGGTAGAAGAAACCAATGAAGTCTCATCAAGAATTGATTTTGACTTGCTATATTATTCACTGTATTTAACAAAATTCAGCATTATGTACAGCTAGTGTGGATGGCACAGTGGCGCAATGGTTAGCACTACTGTCTCATGACACCGAAAACCCAGTTTCGATCCCTGCCCGGGTCACTGTCCATGTGGAATTTGCACATTCTCCCAGTGTCTGCGTGAGTCTCAGCCCCAAAACCCAAAGATGTGCAGGATAGGTGAATTGGCCACTCTAAATTGCCCCGGAATTGGAAAAAAAAAAGAACTGGGTATTCTTTTTTGAAATGTGTAGCTAAAGGGCACAGACCATGTGCACTACAAAAATAGTGGTGTGAAGCCACATTTTATGTTATCACATAAACATGCGGGCAATGCTAGTGGACGGTAGCTTAGAAAAATAAACGAGGGCAGCACGGTGGCACAGTGGTTAGCATTGTTGCCTCACGGCGCCGAGGTCCCAGGTTTGATCCTGGCTCTGGGTCACTGTCCGTGTGGAGATTGCACATTCTCCCTGTGTTTGCGTGGGTTTCGCCCCCACAACCCAAAGATGTACAGGTTAGGTGAATTGGCCACGCTAAATTGCCCCTTAATTGGAAAAAATTAATTGGGTACACTAAATAAATAAAAAAAAAGAAAGAAAAATAAACGGACAGCTTGCTCAGTCATCAGGATCATAATGTGGAGATGCCGGCGTTGGACTGGGGTGAGCACAGTAAGAAGTCTTACAACACCAGGTTAAAGTCCAACAGGTTTGTTTCAAACACGAGCTTTCGGAGCACGGCTCCTTCTTCAGGTGAATGAAGAATGAAGACCTGAAGAAGGAGCCGTGCTCCGAAAGCTCGTGTTTGAAACAAACCTGTTGGACTTTAACCTGGTGTTGTAAGACTTCTTACTGTGATCAGGATCATAAACTGGGCCTGGATTAGGCATCAGACTTGAAATGGGCACATCAAAAAGAACATTGATTTAGTTACTTTGTTTCAAGTCAATGAAGCAAAAGTCAATCAGAACTCAAATGTTTTCAAAAATGCATTAATTCCTCACGGAAACAGGTTTCCCTTTGTATTTTATCACATCCATATGCGGCAACATAAACTCTCTAAGCAACTGCAGGGTGTATGAACAACATTTTCCACTTTTTCTTTATGATTTTTCACAACATAGAACATTTCTATAAATGTTAAGATAGCAAGTGAGAAACAAAGGGCGGCACATTTTTTGTAATATTTTTCTTCTCCCATGTAGGAGGCTGGTTAATTAATTCTCGACTTCACTGCTCAAATTCTACAATGGTGCCATCTGTGGCAATGAAACACGTATCCAGAGGGAGACATTGTAAGTCTGCTATCACATATATATGTGGGTTTACTACAGATATTCATTAACAGGTCTTGAGCGTTAGTGCTCACATTATTTTACAGCATCAGCCTAAATCTTACAGTCACTGCCACTAATTGCTCTCTAACTAACATCTCTTCTTTTATTTTTCTTACACTCGTTATTCTTACTCCGCATTACAGTATCTTGGTTTACCTTTTCTTCTGGGAAGGATTTTGAGATGCCATTTAGGCCCTAGCTTTAAACCTCAATATTTTCCCTTCTGAACAATGGGAATATTATACTGGGCCATACAGCTGGTCTCGCCGTAAAAGAGTGTTTCTATGACTCAAGCCAACTTTCATGGTATTTTGAGGGTGAAAGATTTAATCTTGCCCAAAGTGGCTGGAGAGTGAACAAAGTAAGTATTTTTCTATTCTTGACATATGATTCATTACTGGAGGACAGTTTAAAAAAAAATTAACTATAGTTTGAAAAGGAAACCAGCTTGGAGTGATAGTTCACACCATGGAATGCTAGCCTGTTCACATGAGAACGAGGAGCAAAAGTAAGCAATTCAGCCCCTCAAGCCTACTCTGCCATTCAATGCAATCAAGGCTGATCTCATCTCGGCCTCATATCCACCTTCCTGTCCGCTCCCCACTACATCTTGCTACTAATTAAAAACCTATCACCTGAAAGTTGTTTCATGTTTTGCCGTCCACTGCACTCTGGGATAGAGAATTGCATAGATTCACGACCCTTTAATTAATTCCTCTTCATTTCTGTTTTAAATCTGCCACGTCTTAGCCTAAAACAATGGCCTCTCATTCTAGAATGTCCAACTGGAAACATCCCCTCTATTTCTACCCTGTCAATCCCCTTTAGCATCGTATATACCTCAATTAGATCTCCTCTCAGTCTTCCAAACTCCAATGAGTATAGGCCAATACTCTTCACAAGACATGTCTTTCATCCCTTCTTTGTATTTACATCCTTCCTCAAGTAAAAGGACCAAAACTGTGCACAGTACTCCAGATGCGGTCTCACCAATTCACATCATGCATAAAGTGAAATATTCCAATTCATAAGAGCCAAGGACCTGTGAAATGGAGCTATCTTTTTTTCCCCCCCACGAACAGTATTCGATAACAAGCTTATTTATAATGCAATCCATTGTTAATTTATAGTAGAGCATTCCTTCAAAAAATATATATTGTGCATGGTTTACATTCACATCATGTCAAAATGCAACTTGTTTACCTCATCATGATGACATGCACCACTTGAGATTTATATGGCACATGTTAATTTTGGGCTCATTTTTTGTAGATTCTCAAATGTTACTGCCTGTGGCTCTCAGCAGGAAGAAGATACCTCGCTCAGCCTTCACAACTTGTATCATGGGAACAATTCTGCTTGCTGATTGCTCAGTCCCTTGGTACGATGTATCATGTTTGCAGAAAGACATGTCATCATGATGAGGTAAACAAGTGCCGAAGATTTTTAAATAAAAAGGACAAATAACTGAAACCGAAACTTGTGGTCTACACCATTAAGGTCACCCTCACCTACTGCCCTGCAGAGGCAGTGCAGAGGTGTCAAATTGTATCAGGGTTTCACAAGAAAATCAAACCTGAAGGCTTTGTGATCACTTTCATGCTCCAAATGACGGTGTTCATGACATTTAGGAATATAAGAAAAAAGCTCTTAGTCACCAATGTTTTATATGGAAGTCAGTCTAGAGCCTTCAACACTGATTAATCTATCCACTCAGGCATTTTACTGTTTAAAACATCTTCAATAAATAGAAAGTTTTGCCAAATATTAACAAATGTGTGATTATAAAACTTTCCAAATTAGTACCTGAATATTACGAATCATGGCCTCATCACCTTTCATCCTGGCTAGGGCCATTTGTTCTTTTAATGCCTCTTGCCTCTGTTGCAAAATCTGTAGCGATTCTTGAACATGGACAGAACCATCCTGCAAAATGCAACATCAGTTCAGCTTTTTATCATTACAAAGGGTTTCACATGCACCAACTACAGTCATCAGTAAAGGCAGTAACTCAGATTTTGTGACAGGAATAAACCAGTGAGGCCATCAGCGCTCACCTTTTTGTGGAGTAAATCAGACAGCAATTGTCAGCATCTGCACATGCTCAGTTAACCATGTCAAATCAGGAAGTTGCTGTCCGATTTGCCCTGTTCTTCCACAAGCTTTGCTGGGCTGGTATCTCACCAAACGATTCAGCAGTAAAATACAGGAAGGATGTGAAGAAACAGTATTTAACACTGAATATGTCAGGCAAAAAAAGTCAGAAAAAAAAAGTTAAGGTTGAGTATGCACGGTTTAATGCCTTTTAAAATAGTGTGATGAGTCTTAATTGCTGCAGACATTTATTTGTAAGAGAAAATGTAATTTTGCAAATACACAGGCATTTTCCTTCAGAATTTAATATTTCTTTCTTCATAATTCCTACGAATTTAATAAATTGTAAATTTTGTTTCTGTCTCTTATCTCTCAATCTGATCCTTCTTCCACTTTTTATACGAAAAAAATGAAAAAATGAAAATCGCTTATTGTCACAAGTAGGCTTCAAATGAAGCTACTGTGAAAAGCCCCTAGTCGCCACATTCCGTCGCCTGTTCGGGGAGATTGGTACAGGAATTGAACCGTGCTGCTGGCCTGCTTGGTCTGCTTTCAAAGCCAGCGATTTAGCCCCGTGCTAAACCAGCCTATTGAATTAAATATTCTAATTTATACTTCCTGGTTTAGATTGTGTGTCTCACTGAGGATTCTTAAAACTATGCTTAAAGAGACAATAAGTAGCATTTCCTGCTCTCACAGCACAAATCCAAATGCTGAAAAGGATCTCTAATAATCACAAATTGCAGCTCAATAGTTCACAAAAGGTCTGGAACACTATGAACGGTAAGTGCTGCTGACTGCAAAATATAGACAAATATATTATCCTGCTATTCTGCAGCATAATTAAATGGTCCATATTTAAGAACTCAGCTACCAACTTAAACGAGTATGTCACCACCGTCACAGACTTCATCAGCAAAAGTGTGGACGACTGCGTGCCAAAGAAAGCAGTACGTGCGTTCCCCAACCGGAAACCATGGCCGAATCACAAGATTGACTCCCTACTGAAGGACAGGTCTGAGGCGCTCAAGTCAGATGACCCTGACCTATACAAGAAATCCAGGTACGACCTCCACAAAGCCATCCGTGATGCCAAGAGAGAATATCAAACCAAGCTAGAGTCACAGACAGACTTTCGGCGGTTGTGGCAAGGACTAAACAACATAACGGGCTACAAAGCTAAGCCGAGCAGCATCTCCGGCAGCAGTGTACCCCTCCCTGATTAACTCAATGCATTCTATGCTCGGCTCGAGCAGGAAACCAAAACTCCGCTGTAGAGTGCCTCAGCAGCCCATAACTCACCAATGCCCAACTTCACAGCTTCCGAAGTCAGATCAGCCTTCCTGAAAGTGAACCCTCGGAAGGCGACAGGCCCCGACGGGATCCCTGGTCGTGCACTCAGAGCCTGTGCGGACCAGCTGGCAGAGGTGTTCGCAGACATCTTTAAAATGTCCCTACTCGACTCCGAGGCCCCTATCTGCTTCAAGAAGACCATCATCACACCAGTGTCAAAGAAGAACCAGGCAACGTGCTTCAATGGCTCCCGTTAGCCCTGACTTCAGTCGTAATGAAGTGCATTGAGTGGTTGGTCATGAAGCGCATCTCCTCCATATTCCCAGAGCGCCTTGATCCACTGCAATTCGCATACTTCCACAACTGGTCCACAGCAGACGCCATTTTCCTGGCCCTATACTCATCCCTAGAGATTCTCGACAACAAGGACTCCTACATCAGACTCCTATTTATTGACTACAGCTCTGCCTTCAACACCATAATCCCAGCCAGGCTCATATCAAAGCTCTAAAACCTAGGACTTGGCTCGATCCTTGACTTTCTGACCACAGACCACAATCAGTAAGAATGAACAACACCACCACCTCCACAATAGTCCTCAATGCTGGGGGTCCCCGCAAGGCTGCGTACTTAGTCCCCTACTCTACTCCCTGTGCACACATGACTGCGTGGCAAAATTTGGTTCCAACTCCATCTACATGTTTGCTGACGATATGACCATAGTGGGCCGGATCTGGAATAACGACGAGTCAAAATACAGGAGGGAGATAGAGAACCTAGTGGAGTGGTGCAGCGACAACAATCTCTCCCTCAATGCCAGCAAAACTAAAGAGCTGGTCATCGACTTCAGGAAGCAAAGTACTGTACACACCCCTGTCAGCATCAATGGGGCTGAGGTGGAGATGGTTAGTGGTTTCAAATTCGTCAGGTGCACATCTCCAAATATCTGTCCTGGTCCACCCACGTCGACACTACCACCAAGAAAGCACAACAGCACCTATGCTTCCTCAGGAAACTAAGGAAATTCGGCATGTCCACATTAATTCTTACCAACTTTTACAGATGCACCATAGAAAGCATCCTATCGGGCTGCATCACAGCCTGGTATGGCAACTGCTCGGCCCAGGACCGCAAGAAACTTCAGAGAGTCATGAGCACAGCCCAGTCTATCACACGAACCTGCCTCCCATCTACACCTCCCGCTGCCTGGGGAAAGTGGGCAGCATATTCAAAGATCCCTCCCACCCGGCTTACTCACTCTTCCAACTTCTTCCATCGGGCAGGAGGTACAGAAGTCTGAGAACATGCACGGACAGACTCAAAAACAGCTTCTTCCCCGCTTTACCAGACTCCTAAATGACCCTCTTGTGGACTAACCTCATTAACAACTACATCCCGTATGCTTCATCCGATGTTGGTGCTTATGTCGTTACATTGTATACCTTGTGTTGCCCTATTATGTATTTTCTTTTATTCCCTTTTCTTTCCATGTACTTAATGATCTGTTGAGCTGCTCGCAGAGCAATACTTTTTACTCTACCTCGGTGCACGTGACAATAAACAAATCCAATCCAATCCAAATTGAGAATTTCATCAAAAACTTTTCAGAATGCCATTTTTTAAAAAACAGCCTCACAAAGCACAAGGAAAAGTCTAAATGAGATTTTACAGATGCTGAAGAGGTTTGGTAAGGTACATTTTGGCTATAAATTCAGCATAGGGATATTTGTTATACATCAACTAGATTTATTTCCATTGCACCATAGGAGGTAACATCCCTCTCCCTTAACATAGGTAAATTTAAATGAGAACATCTCCAAAACAATTGCCTGGAGTACTTCATAATTACTTTAGAGATGATGGATGCGATCTTCCGACCGCTTCGCGTTCAGAGTGCTGCATGGCCGGTAAATGCTGGACAAAACCTCCTGCAGGATATCCAACAGCCAATACGCTTTGTGAGATCCAAACAGATCTCGCGAGGTGCCTTGGTCAGTATCCCGCCCACAATGGGTGTGACCAAGCCATGCTTGCCCAAGTAGATTTTAAGCCTACCTAGACAAGCTTACCCGGGATCGACCGACCTCAACTGGGAAGCCCCATCGGGCGCCATTCAGTATTGGTCCACACAAACTTGGACCTGCACTCAGGGTTCTCCTGCGCCATCAGAGGCCCCTGGGTATTCAGGGACGGTGCAGAGTGGCTCGCTAGTCCTCCTCCCGGAACATGGGCACCTTGGCACTGCCGCCCTGGAACTGTCAAGGTTTTCCAGATGGTACTGCAAAGTCGGCAGGAGTGCTGCCAAGGTGGCAATGCAAAGGTGCCCATGTAGCATTACCAAGGATCAAGGCTTGAGGTGGGCCATGCCCATAAAAAGAGGGTGGAATGAAGGATGGGGGGGGGGGGGGGTATGCAGGGCAGATAAGGGGCATGGGATGGATATAAGTGGGGAACTTACTGGCAGAGCAGGCAGGAAACTCCCAGCAAATTCTGCCACAAATGACACGTTGACATTTTTAAGTTAAATCGTGCCCTGTATCTGGAGAGGGCACAAAGCACTGGGCACAATTTTCTTTCCACCAAGACTATTATATTACAGGTTACTAACAAAAGTTATTTTTTTAAAAGCTTAAGAACTAGAGAAAAGCCCTTTGAAGCCATCAAAATCATTCCTCCTGCATTCATATACAATATACCGGACTGCAAACCTCTGACCCACCTTATTAATCTTCCATGAGCAATTTCTGCATAGATAATCCCCGATTGTGATACTCCAATCACCCACTCATCTTGAGGTTTCTTATATAGCAGTCTCTTAGACAAGTAAACTGTGCAATAGGGACACAAATTAAAGAGTTCGTATCGTATCACCTCCGACCCTCACTTGCCTTTTTTTCCAGCAAAATCTATGGGCCAAATCTTCAATGGAGTGGCAATCACCATCAGATTGCCACATCGCTCCTATTTACATATCTTGCACCGGAGCTCCTCATTTCTTACCTGGACTTCCGAACAGGGCCTCTTTAGAAAGGCAGAGCATACCTGTTCTGCAAGTCCTTTCTCGGAGTGCAGGGTCGCTGGACGAAGCCATGCCATGCCCACTTTTTATAGCATTAGCTACCATATTCCATTTCAAGATCTCAAAGCCACACTGACAAGTTACAGAGAGACAGTAAGTGTGGAAAGCGACTGTGTGAGGGGGTTACACTGGGTCAGGTAGTCTGGCGGAGTTGGGGGGGGGGGGGAAATAGTCAGGTGTTTGGAGTAGCATAGATGGTCAGGAGGTAGAGTGGGGAATCAGAGAATCAGTAGTATGGTTAACCAGGAGCTGCAACTGATTTTACCCTGTGTAACTCTTCAGGCAAGCGAGTCAGAACCATCTGATGTCTCAGACGCTAACTCAAGAGTTGTATAGGGTTCCAGACAAAGGGTTCAAACCTCCACAGGGCAATTTCCACATAGTCTGTGCATGAGGACTTCAGAGGGGGTCACCCAGCATGTCTTGGGGTGGTATCTCCAGGACATTAATACCTATCAAATTCAGGGCCTGTGATTCTCAATTCACAATGTAGAACTCCAAGTCTAAGCAAGGTTGACGTAACTTTCTTGAAGAAGCTTCAATAAAGTCAAAACAGAGGACCTAGTATCCAATAAGGGGCTGGTTTAGCACAGTGGGATAAACAGTTGGCTTGCAATGCAGAACAATGCCAGCAGCGCGGGTTCAATTCCTGTACCGGCCTCCCCGAACAAGCGCTGGAACGTGGCGACTAGGGGCTTTTCACAGTAACTTAATTGAAGCCTACTTGTGACAATATTATTATTATTATTAATTAACATTGTGGACAATTGTTTCACATTCTGCAAATTAAGAGACTAAACACCATGAATAGGACAATTCCTTTTGTTCCCAATGAAGGAAACTGCAGTTATAGGCATTGAAGACTTTGGATGAACAAATGACTAGATTACCAATAGGAATGTGGCAAAGGTGAATGACTTGACATTCTGCAGCCACAGCCTGGCAAAACAGGCTGCATAAGAACAGCAAAGTAAAATGGGCCTGTTCTGCATATTCTAAAGAGTTCCAATTCTAAACAGTATTAACATGTGTAAACACAGACATGGATTACCACAGTGCATCAAAGAGAACAGGAATTTAAAGCTTGGCTGCTATAATTTACTATTAGCATGACACTGATATTCATAGTAGAAATGGAATTCTGCCCAGTGAGTGCATGGTTCTGGAAAGCATCCCTTTTAGCAACCCAGCCATGAACTGCCAGAAACAAAATAAGTTAAAAACAAGAGTCAGTCCAGATACACGGACCTGTGACATTCGTGTTATGAAGGAAACTTCTTAGCATTTCACTACTGGGCCACTGAATCCTAAGAATCTCAAATGCTTGTGAAATGAGAAGACTGCCACATTGCTATTTGTTGCAGTTACCACCATTGGTCACTGTTACCACCATTGGTTTCAGATCACGTCTAAACGTATATTTCACTGCTTTGAATCCAGAGATTATTCAAGTTTGGTATTCACTGTACATCTTAAGTATGTTCAGTTAAACTATTAAATTTAAACACCGTCTAACATTAAAATCTTCCTGCTATTATGTTCAGTTTTTGTACAAACACCAAAAACATGTAATGCAACTGGAAAAATCACATACTCATAATGGCATAACTGCTATACCATGGCATGAGTTATAGTTATCTATCCATCACCCATTCCTCCATGACCATATATTGGTTTCCCATAATCCAATGCATCAATCTTCAAATTGATTTCTCGAAAGCATTCAAAGGCCTTGTTACATCTTATTTCTGCAGCATGATAGAGCCTCAGTCACCCACACCCTCTAACCTTTAGATTATTACCTAGTGTACTTTCTGCTACTCTTTTCGCCCAAGATTGGTGGCACATCCTTCAGCCAGCTTGATCCTACTATCTGCAACAATCCCTGTAAACTCCTCTGTTTCTCCACCTCTCATTTGTTAAGCCCTCCTAACATCCGCCTTCTTCCCTTGGTTCCTTCCATCAATGAAATAATTGCACCATTTTAACATTAAAGTTTGCAATCTGTGGCAGTTAAAAAAGTAATAAAGATGTCATATGAATCTTGGTGAGATTGTCCCTCTAATGCTCCAGGATATTTTGATATATGCTGCAGAAAGGAAATCGTTATTCTATTGTTCTGGTACATTTCATCATGGCGAACGGCAAGTAATTGACAAATGAAGATGTTCACATTGATATGGTATGGTCACTGCACAGTTCCACATTTAGTTGTCAGAAAATAACACTTATGTTATTGTGTGTAAACTCTTGGATAACACTGAATAGACAAATATCATTTCAAACACTAACACACCCTCATGTATTTTGTCTCTCTTAATTAACCACAGCCTATGGGAACTGCACATGGAGTTTATTTATACATTGTAGACTGTCATTTTAACTGTATGTGCAACCTTGGCCCCAGTTATGTATGCTATTGGGATCTCTGATTTTTATCAATTTGTACCCCACCCATGTTCTTTGCGAGAGCCCCAACGGAATGAATTATGAACAGAGTCCACATTCAGCACATTTGCACTCGCAAGAAACAACCACAGTTAATTACATTGGTAAAATGACAAGGATTTTGAAGAATGGAATTTTCCACTTATTCAAAATACACAAGAGTAAATCGCACCTCATGTTTAGCCCATTTTGCACACTGGCAACATATCAGTTGCCTCTTTAAAATGTTTCTTTCCTTCACAAGCTCTATGCTTCAATGCATTTGCTCCACTGTGCCATTCAGAAACTAGTGTGCATAATACATGAATATTTGAAACTTCCTGACTTTATCTTTGTGTGCTACAAGTTATGGTCTGAACCTGCACACATCATTCATATCTTCAATTAATAGAAGGGGCATTTTGGAATAGCAAACTTGCATCCAGATAATAAACCATGCATTACCTCTGTTTTTATTCGTTTGGGAGACGATTCATCTTGTTCTGCACATCTAGACCTGCAATTAAATACATACAAGCAATTTTAAATAATTGAACAATGTGAAATGTGAAATAAAGAAGAAAATCAAATGTAAATTTCGAGTGTTTAAAAACAAAAGCCCTCACCTGGAGGTTTTGTAGGTGTATTTGTAGGTTACTTCTCGGGAGACTTGTCGAGCTAACGTAAATAGTTCATCTCTCCGAGTGAGCAATGCGTTATCCTTTGTACAAAGTTGAGCAGCTGCTTCATTAACAGTTAGCTGTAAACAAATACCAAATTATGAGTTCAGGACTACTTTAATGGATCAGCTGGTTGAAGAGTGAGTAGGGGACCCATACTGAGCAGAAAGATTAGATCCGCAGTCTGTAATGAGTCAGTTGGCCTCAGTTGAGGCTGTGGTAAAGAGCTACTGCAACATCAATGGCTACTTTAAACAACTATGAGATAGTTCTAAGAAACACAAAGCATTATGTAAATGCAAGCTAAGAAACATGAAGCATTATGTAAATGCAAGTTTCTTTTTAAAACAACAATCCCTGTTAGCAAGTTGGGGGGGGGGGGGGGGGGGGGGTAAGATAATCAATCCCTTTCCAGATCACTATCCAGTTCCTTTCTGGATTGCTATCCATCAACTCTTTTGACAGCTTGAGAAAAGGTTAGAGTTGAGTGCAGTGTCCCTCTTGGACAAATCGCCAGCCAACATTCAACTTCTAGGCTTACACACATCCACTTGGTTGGAATAATACTTCTTAGATGGTGTGGTCAAGCAAATTTTCGATTCCATTCAAGAGAATGAGGGAGAGATGGCAAGAAATTTTCGAACAAAAGAAAAACGTTAAGTAAAAACCTTTTGTCGCAATGTTCAAAGATCCTCACTTTTTCATCATGAATTCAAATAAAAACAACAATGTAAAACTAAAATTATAACCACAAACTCCCATAATGCAAAAGCAAAATATTGTGGTTGCTGGAAATCCTCAAAATGTCTGACAGCATCTGTGGAAAGAGAAACAAAGTTAACATTTCCGACACCAGACCATTGGTCTGAAGCCGTAACTGTTTCTCTCTCTCCACAAATGCTGCCACAACTGCTGAGTATTGCCGGCATTTTTTGTTTTTACTCAAATGATGTAACTTCAGTTATATTTTCAAGGAAAGATGGCACAACAGTTAAAAGCAAAATTGGTTCTGGAAACATATATGTGCAAGTAGCGGTGCAGTGGAGCATAAATTTACAAGATTGGAATTGATGCATTTTATTGTGCAAATATACTAGATGCGCTTCTCCATCTGTTGGGTAAGGTCCTCAAACAAAATGTTGCTTTTAATCATGGGAGGAGAGGACCAAGGCTGCAAGAGTTCTTCAAAGTGTACACCAGATGAAATAGATCAATTTCTCAATTTATTAATCTCAAGTAAATTAATGCTAAATTTTAGGTAAATCGAATTTTAAAATGTGCAGCATTTGTTAAAATTAATAGGAAAATCAGTTATAATTTTATGCAAAGTCAATCGTCCAAATTTTATTGCCAAAGTTTTTTTAAAAATTCGTTCAAGGGACGCTGGCCAGGATAGTATTCACTGCCCATCCCCAATTGTCCTGGAGGAGGTGCTGGTGAGCTTTCTTCCTAAACCACTGCAATCCATGTGGTGTAAGTACACTAGTGCTGTTAGGGAGGGAGGGAGTTCCAGGATTTCTACCCAGGAAGGAATGGCGATATATTTCCAAGTCAGGTTAGTGGGTGGCTTAGAGGGGAACTTCCTTGGGGGTAGTGTTCCAGTGTGCCCACTGCCTTTGTCCTTCTAGACGGTAGCGCTTGTGGGTTTGGAAGGTGTTAGAATGACAGCCAGTTTAGGGTGCTTGCCATCAAGTAAAGGAGTGAATTGTTCAGCTACTTGTGGCAAGCAAAAGATACGCGACTTTAAGATCATTCCAAGTTTGCATCACGCTCTCACAAGCTTTGCAAAAACAGCAGCTTGCCCTCAACCTCCCAGTGGAGTTTTATTAAATTGTTGCATTTTTTAAAAATTCATTTATGGGATGTGGGCGTTGCTGGTTAGGCCAGCATTATTGCCCATCCATAGTTGCCCTTCAGAAGGTGGTGATGAGTTGCTTTCTTGAACCGCTGCAGTCCCTGAGGTGTACATACACCCACGGTGCTGTTAGGGAGGGAGTTCCAGGATGTTGGCCCAGCGAAAGTGAAGGAACGGTGATATATTTCCAAGTCAGGGTGGTGAGTGACTTGGAGGAGAACCTACAGGTGGTGGGGTTCCCAGGTATCTGGTGCTCTTGTCTTTCTAGATGGTAGTGAGCATAGGTTTGGAAAGTATGGTCTAAGGAACCTTGGTGAGTTACTACAGTCTATCTTGCAGATGTTTCCACACAGCTGCCACTGTTAGGTGGTGGAGGGTTTGAATGTTTGTGGAAGGGGGAGCAATCAAGCAGACTGCTTTGTCCTGGATGGAGTCAAGCTCCTCGAGTGTTGCTGGAGTTGCACTCATCCAGGCAAGTGGAGAATATTCCATTATACTCCCGACTTGTGCCTTGTCGATGGTGAGCAGGCTTTGGGGGGCTCAGGAGGTGAGTTACTCATCACAGGATTCCTAGCCTTTCGCCCACCCTGTTAGCCACAGTATTAATGTGGCTAGTCCAGTTAAGTTTCTGATCAATGGTAACCTCCAGGATGTTGACTGTGGGTAATTTAGTGATGGTAATACCATTGAATGTCAAGAGGTGGTGGATAGATCCTCTCTTGTAGGAGATGGTCATTGCTTGGCACTTGTGTGGCACGAATGTAGCTTGCCACCCCAAGTCTGGATATTGTCCAGGTCTTGCTCTATTTGGACATTGACTGCTTTATTATCTGAGGAGTCATAAATGGTGCTAAACACTATGCAGTTATCCACAAACATCCCCAATTCTGACCTTATGATGGAAGGGAAGTCATTGATGAAGCATCTGAAGATGGTTGGGCCTGGGGCACTACCCTGCGGAAAACCTGCAGGGATGTCCTGGAGTTGACATGATTGACCTCCAACCACCGCATCCATCTTCCTTTGTGCTAGGTATGACTCCAACCAGCAGAGAGTTCCCCCCCCCCAATTTCCATTGACTCCGGTTTAGCTAGGGCTCCTTGATGCCATACTCGGTCAAATGCTGCTTTGATGTCAAGGGCAGTCACTCTCACCTCACCTCTGACATATAGCTCTTTTGTCCATGTTTGAACCAAGGCTGTATTAATTTACAATTAAACTGGTCACAGATGGTTAAAACTGCCACATTTTTAAAGATTGATAATAATAATAATAATAATCGCTTATTGTCACAAGTAGGCTTCAATGAAGTTACTGTGAAAAGCCCCTAGACGTCACATGCTGGCGCTTGTTCGAGTAAATTTATATTCAAAGAACACCAATCAACCCGGAAAGGGGACAAAGTAAACTATGGAGTCTCATGCCTACACATGGTTGGGTAAAAGATAATTTTATTTTTCTTACTTCTCTTTTTTTGTTCTGAATCCAATCTTTATTTTCCTCTCTTTCTTTACTGGAATTTTCCCATTTCCTTCTTTGTTGTTCATATAGATTGAGAATAGATGACAATTGGTCATGTTGTCCAATGTTCCAAATCAACATTTTGCTCTTCATGCTGTTAGCAGCTCACACTTCCAGCAACTTACGGGACAAACGTTTGAGGGAAAATGTCCCCTCTTCCCGCCCCCGCCCCAAGCAAAATCTGGACCAAATTATGAAAATGACTTGCTTAGAAGCGGTGTTCAAAGAAGGCTAGGTTTAATCTGTATAACAAAATTCTTGAACATTTCTTAAATGTTTTCTTTTGATTCATTAATACTATATATATTGATAATTCTGGAAAAAGTGGTCAACAATTCTTGACCTAATGTAATATATGCAAATCTTGAATAAAATGTAATTGGTTAACAAATACAAAGCCAACATTGCAACAATGCAATCCTGACCTCAAATATCTTTGTTTACAATATGCTGATATCCAATACAATAGGCAAATTAGTGGGACTCATGTGGTTTTGACAAAACTATGACTTTCTCACGCCTGAATAGTTGTTAGGCCAGAATTAATTTAATTTTTAGGGCAAAGTTAGCAGGGAACTCTAAACAATTGAACTTTTAAATAAAGTTCAGATTATTTTTTTATTAATTACTCAGACAAGGTTTATTGGAAAGTAAGCATAGAACACTAATGACTAAACTACTTGCTTTGCACATTCTTGTAACAGATCTGAGTACCCAAGGCAGACAACACTCCCACCCACTACGAACATATGCATGAAGATCTGTCATTTCTAAACTAGGGCGGGAGCTGAAATTGTGCCCACTTTCCAATACAGAAGTATATGCCTAATCTGATCATTGTGGCGAAACACCAACATTAAAGAAATTGTGGGTTCTACATGTTTTACTGAGGACTGCAGAAAGCAAAATGCTGCGAAGGGAACAATGTAAAAGAGTGGAGCATGAGATGGCAAAATTCCTGTACCTCATGAAGTGTAAGATGCTTTCCATCCTTCCTTTTGGAATCAAACCGTCCATATATTGCACTATATTTTCGGATTTCTTCTTCTTTGTGAGGGTCACCATCAGTCATGTCAAAGATGTGACTAATCATTTTTGCTAACTTCTTATTGGTTTTTAAAAATTCTTTCACTTCATTTCGGTCTGTTTTTGGAATGCCTTGAATCAAACGCTCAACAGATTCTGTAATTGCAACGACTGCAGCGGCATCAAGAATTTCACCATTTTCTTTTGGCGAAGATGGAGACGCAGGATCAGCAGGGGAAAGACTCTGCTCACTCTCAGTAGTGGAATGCCCTTGCCAGAACCGGAGTTCACTGCAAATTTGCAGTGGTGAATTCCCTGCCACGCCAGACTTATTAACTCCCACTCCCTGACCACACATCGCAGTTAAACATTTTGGAAACTTCACAGGAGGATCCCGGAGGTTACTGTTCCTTTCATTACTGTTAGAATGTGGCCCAGGAAAAGCAGCTGAGCTCTCAGATATTTTGTACAGTGGGATGCTGCTGACTGGGAGAGAGTTCAGGGGTTGATTGAAGACAGAGGGATTTGTCACCCAGTCTCTCAAAGCTTTTTGCAACCTCCTGACATGCAGAGGTTTGCTAGCCATGCCAACTAGTGCCATAATCTCCAAGAATTCCTCCTCCCCTGCTTCACAGAGCTGCTGTACATCGTCTCCCCCTTGCTGAATGAAAGCATCATAATAAGACAAGAGATTGGCTCGCTGTAGAATGCGATAGAGTTGTAATTCACCAAGGGTCCTTGGTAAAGAAGCTGCCATGACCAAATGTAACACCTGTATTTAAAGAAAAATAAAAGTTGAAAGCCATTTGTAGAATAAATGTCAGATGTTGGCTATTTACACAGTAAATTCTGAGATACATTCATACCACACTCCACCTCTGCTGTCTGTAGGTGGTACGATACAGACTCCTCTTGTTTGGAACACAAACATTCTCCAACGAATACAGCCCGATAACTTGCCCACAGTTTTATGCTCTACTACGATATGATTATTATGGGATTACCCAGGGGTTAAATAAATGTATTTATGGCTTTTAAATTAACATTGCCCTTAAAAGATGTAATAGCCTACGTGTGACAATAAAGATCATTATTATTATTAGTGACGTGTCCATTAATGTGAACTGCGAATGATAATTTCAATCTAAAAATTTAAAGTATTTCTAATATATTGCAATGAAAACTAAAAAAAAAGAAATGGTAAGATTCTCTTCAAAAGGAAAATTATGTGTGCTCTCTGGAAAAAAAAATGTTTACTGTCTTATTTTTATCAAAACTGTTTTTCATTGTAAAGTCATCAAATCAATGTGCTTCAGCACTCTAGCCATTTTAACAGTGCATGTTACAAACTAAGCAATTCCTAGTGTTTCAAAATGGTCCATATGCAGGTGTGGTAACAAAAGAAAATAAATGATGCTGGTAACTCCAGGATCCGTGCAAGTGTCTAAACAGGTTGCAGCAGAGATACTGCAGGGAGTGTTAAATGGAGAAAATGAGAAAAGAGCTCCCAACAACCAGAGGCAAATAGTTATCATCAAATTTTCATTTTTAAATCCAAGAGGCCCAGTGATATGTTATTGAAGTCTCAGTCAAAAATGCTGCTTAGTAAATATCAGTAATTAAACCCTTGATATTTTTATTTCTTTTTGAACACACAGGAAAAATAAATAGTCAACTTCCCTAAGCACATTATATAGGAACACGAGTAGACCATTCAGCCTCAAGCATGCCCTGATTATCAACAATCAGCAGTGGAAATGGGCAGAAAAACATATGTTCGCTTGCTGATGGGGAATTGGGAATTTTACTTAAGAACTGCAGAAAAAAGACATTATTTGTATTGTATCTATTTTTTGAATGCTCCTTCTCCAAGGGAAAAAATCAAATAGGCTCACTACACTGGTCTGCTATTTTCTTCCTTCTCTCCACCCTCCTAAAATGTTTGCATCAGCCAGTCCGCTGTCTTCTGTTACCAAGATTACAAACCCCTTACCATATCACACTTTGATTTCACCAAAAGCTAACAGCACAAGCTAAAACCAATCAGTCTCATTCAGTGGACATGTTCACTTCAGTGTCCACATAAATCCACATCAGGGATATGCACCAGACATAAGCTCTATGATCAGGAGTTCTTATGAATAATGTTGTGTCCAATAAAATATTGCAGGCAAAGTGATAAACTTAAAGTATTTTGTGAACATATATATATACTCTAGTTGGAGCTGGAGATAAAACGAGAAAAAATTATAATTATTTAAGGGCCTTAAATAATTGATAGTCTTTTACCCTTTTCCAATCTACCAAAGTATAAACTTCTCTTTTAAAGCATTAGGTTCAACACAGTTAACACGAGGGGTCCATTGCCAGATTGTAAGACACTACAGTGGTACGGTTCCTGTCGTCAATAATTTTAGCAGAATACGTCAGATTACATCAGACATTGTCAAACTCGGGGGCGTAACCCGCGGGTGGGTCGCGGGCGGGTGTTGGGAGGGTCACGGAGCCGTCCGTCGTGGCGCTCCCGATCACGCAAATCTGCAAGCAACAGCCGCAGCAGCCGGCTGTAAGCGACCTGCAAAATGACCGTGAACATGTAAAAAAAAAATGTGACTGCACTGCACGTGTGCCAGATCATCTCCGCTCATGCACAAAACTATGCGCATGCGCGCCGATGATCGGGGGGGCATGCACAGTGCGGCCGCTTTTTTTTTTTTAAAAGGGTCGCAGCTTTTTGTTTTATAAGTTTGGGGGGGGGTTTATTTATTTATTTTATTCATTTCTGTTTTTACAAGTTCGGGGGTGGTTTTATTTGATAAAATTTTACAGGAACAAAATGCAGAACTTTGGGCAGATGGAGACTCCATACTTTCCGCCACCGGAAGGCTTCACCTTCTTCCAACATGTTCCATTGGAGGAGCTTGTACGAGGGCCAAAGGGACCCAAAACCATTTCCTCCATTTTTGTTAGCAGCAAACAAGGTAAGAGAAAATGGTGGATCGCACAGGTCGGCCGGCGTAGGTCGCGAAGGTCGGCCGGCCTGGGTCGCGAAGGTCAGCCGGCGTGGGTCGCGAAGGTCGGCCGGCGTGGGTCGCGAAGGTCGGCCGGCGTGGGTCGCGAAGGTCGGCCGGCGTGGGTCACGAAGGTTGGCCTGTTGGTAAAAATGGGACCCCAGAAAAAAAAGTTTGAAGAACACTGGATTACATCTGGTCATCTTGTGGCACAGGGGCAAATAACTCTTAGAGGTTCTGCATTCAAGACCCACCCAGGACTTGATGGCCAAGAAATGTGCATCTATAACGCAGCCAAACAGACAGAGGAGTATCAAGTTGCAAATACTACCAACGCATGACAACAGCAGATGAGTAGTGAGCAATGGCAGGTGTTAAAAGCCGAAGAGACTCCTGGTCAGCCATGGAAAGAATGTTGGAGCCTCTACCTTCACTATCTACTGCTCGGACTACAACATGCATGTAAAAGTGCATGTTGCCACAGCAGCTCTCACTCACTGGTGAACTGTAATACACCACCACAATCAGCATACACACTAAGTAGCAAGAAATGCAAACATTGCATCTGACTAAGATTTCAATAACTTATCACTGGGCTCTTGAGTAGCATTTCCTACTTTATACAGATACTGAGTTTTTTCTGTTAAAAAGATGAACAGGAGGAATTTCATCCCCCAAAGACTTTAGATATCAAACCAATAAAACCTAGCTTCAACAACGTACAAAGTTATTCAAATCCTTGATCTTGTTGCAAACTCAAATATACCCCTGGCCACATTACAACATACAAAATGAAAGCATTTGCCCCAGGAGCACTGACTAACCATCCAAGCTGTTCATAGCTTTCAGTTTTTACTGCACATATAACTATATCATACAGTAAATTCATTTGGCTACAAGCTTTAAACTCCAATATAATACCATATGACACATTCCTATCCACCACTGAACATGTGCCAGCATACTACCTTAAACCTTTTCATCCTCCTATCACCTTACTCTTTCCTACCTCTACAACCTGCATTATTTATTATTTTGACTGATGTCCCCTCCTCTCACCCACACGTGAAAAAGCTTTAACTTACCAACTGCCTGAATTCTGCAATGCTCCATCCAGACAACTCCTCCTCCTACTTCTTTCCCCACCTTTAAAAACCGCTTTTTTTACACCATACTTTTTGATCAATTCAGCCTCCCAACTTCAGGTTATTATCCATATTGTAAATAGGCAACTAAGAAGGGTAGCAGGGATAATCCAGGGAAGTATAGACCTGTGAGCTTGACGTCAGTGGTAGGCAAACTGTTGGAGAAGATACTGAGTGATAGGATCTATTCACATTTGGACGAAAATAGACTCATCAGTGATAGGCAGCATGGTTTTGTGCAGGGAAGGTTATGTCTTACAAACCTAATAGAATTATTTGAGGAAGTGACAAAGTGAATTGATGAGGGAAAGGATGTAGATGTCATATACATGGACTTCAGTAAAGCATCTGATAAAGTTTCCCATGGCAGGTTGATGGAAAAAGTGAAGTCGTATGGGGTTCAGGGTGTACTAGCTAGATGGATAAAGAACTGGCTGGGCAACAGGAGACAGAGAGTAGTGGTGAAAGGGAGTGTCTCAAAATGGAGAAGGGTGACTAGTGGTGTTCCACAGGGATCCGTGCTCGGACCACTGTTTTTTGTGATATACATAAATGATCTGGACAAAGGTATAAGTGGTCTGATGAACAAGTTTGCAGATGATACTAAGGTTGGTGGAGTTGCAGATAGCGAGGCGGACTGTCGGCGAATACAGCAAAATATAGATAGATTGGAGAGTTGGGCAGAGAAATGGCAGATGGAGTTCAATCCAGGCAAAAACGAGGTGATGCATTTTGGAAGATCTAACTCAAGAGCGGACTATATGGTCAATGGAAGAGTCCTGGGAAAATTGATGTACAGAGAGATCTGGGAGTTCAGGTCCATTGTACCCTGAAGGTGGCAACGCATGTCGATAGAGTGGTCAAGAAAGCATACAGCATGCTTGCCTTCATCGGACGGGGTGTTGAGTACAAGAGTCAGCAGGTCATGTTAGTTGTATCGGACTTTGGTTCGGCCACATTTGGAATACTGCACGCAGTTCTGGTCGCCACATTACCAGAAGGATGTGAATGCTTTAGAGAGGGTGCAGAGGAGGTTCACCAGGATGTTGCCTGGTATGGAGGGTGCTAGCTATGAAGAAAGGTTGAGTAGATTAGGATTGTTTTCATTGGAAAGACGGAGGTTGAGGGGAGACCTGATTGAGGTCTACAAAATTATGAGAGGTATGGACAAGGTGGATAGCAACAAGCTTTTTCCAAGAGTGGGGGTGTCAATTACAAGGGGTCACAATTTCAAGGTGAGAGGGGAAAAGTTTAAGGGAGATGTGCGTGGAAAGTTTTTTTACGCAGAGGGCGGTGGGTGCCTGGAATGCTTTGCCAGCGGAGGTGGTAGAGGCAGGTACGTTAGCATCATTTAAGATGCATCTAGACAGATATATGAACAGGTGGGGAACAGAGAGAAGTAGACCTTGGAAAATAGGCAACAGGTTTAGATAAAGGATATGGATCGGTGCAGGCTGGGAGGGCCGAAGGGCCTGTTTTGTACTTTTCTTTGCTCTTTGTTGCTATAATTTACTTATCTAAAGAGTTCTCTTCTCTAGTTTGATAAATGCTACCAATTTCTTATTTGTGCCAATTTAGAGCTGAAACACTGGAGGTCAGGTGCCTATTTTCAATCTAAGTCAAATCTTTGGGCACATTTTACTTTGCAGGTTATTCTACCTGTTCGCATTAAAAAGTGACAAGATCAGGGTTTATTTGGAATATATATTATTCTGACTTAAGTGAAACAGTTAATAATGTATAAACACTACTAAATCAATCTCCTGCGTTGGTGTTGTACATAGGAACAGAAGAGTGCAGACTTCAGGAGCATGAGGTTAAAGGTTGGAGATAATAGAACCAGGGGTATAGACATTTCTGCAGCAGGGATCTCATAGTGTCAGTTGTTTGTTAAAATTTCCCCTGCACCCTTCATCTCCAAAACATTTTGCTCACTAAGATGCTGAAAGCATGGGTTGATAATGGTACAGTGGGTGAAACAGGGCACCTGGGATCCAAGGGAACAATCAACAGAGTAATGAAAGAGAAAATGCTGGAAAATCTCAGCAGGTCTGGCAGCATCTGTCGAGAGAGAAAAGAGCTAACGTTTCTAGTCCGATGACTCTTTGTCAAATCAACAGAGTGACTCTTTAAACATACGGGTAAAAAGGATTGGGAAATAAATACAGGGGGGCAGTGAGATGCAGTGAATTTGTTAAACCATGTACAAATAAAGCAATAAACCAAGAAAAATAAAGATTAAATTGCAAAAAAGGAAAAAGTAATTACATTTTAAAAACTGCCCAATAACAATTCAAAAAGGGAATGGGGTTCCATACCACTGGTGCTTTCTATGCCAAAAAGGCTCATTGGTAGTCATCACTACTTACCCATACTGTATTTAAAAAAAAGTACATCCACTTGCAAATTGCTAGCTTTTAATATCGGCATCGGACTTGCACTCTCTTGAATTACTATGCAAATACAGCAACTTCACAGCAAATGTAAAATATTGTGTTGAATTGCAGGGGGAATTGCAGGGGAAATTGGGTGGGGATGGCTAGGGGCAGAAGCTCTATTTCGTCCATGAAATCTAGCCCAATGTTTCGAAAAAGTTATCAAGGGCAGCGCAATTCACACCAAGTTTTGGATATTGGTATTTAACTTGTGCATTTTCCCCTTGCCCGAAGCTCCAATACCATTCATGCAAAAACAATAAATGTTATTAGCCTCATCATTATTTTGACAACACAATCTGGTCAGAAGTTTTAAATATATTCAGGCCCCATATGAAAGTAATATTTATGCCTTTCTTTTATATAATACTTTGATGTTATATTATTTTAGGGCTGACAATGAATTGCAGTGAATTATATGGTGATTAATACATTGACAATTGATGATTCTATCTCTATCTCAGTAATTGTGGAAGTTAGGGAAATACAAGATTTCAAAAAAGAGATTTTTTTTCTAAAACTTTAGCTTTCAAACACCATATAACCGTTCTTTTGTTTTCAAATGTAAAATGATTTTAGTTTAGCTGGTGATGAATCCTCTGGTGCACGACCTTGCCGTGACTGTTTCACAGCTGTTCAACTCTTAGTGGTGGGATGTGTAGGATTAGATGTTGAGAAAATGAACATAAAGGAACCTGTCAATCAGGGAGCATTAAGAGTTTGCAATTTGATGGGATGTTTTTCCAAACTATCCCCAATTGCCTTTGGGGAGGTGGTGCTGAGACACCTTTTTTTTAAAAAGTATTTTTATTAAGGTTTTGCAGAATTTTTCATAATAGTAGTAACCATAATAACAAAACTAACTAGAGTGAACATTAACATACTGCAAAAAGAGAATATACAATAACAATTAAATAGACATTACCCCACGTGACCCAGTCTTCCCACACCATCCCAATGAAGCACTCCCCCGCCCCCGCCCCCTCCCACATGGATTGCTGCTGACATTTTAATTTTCCCCGAGAAAGTCGACAGACGGCTGCCATCTCCGAGAGAACCCTAGCGTTGACCCTCTTCAGGCAAACTTTATTTTCTCGAGGCTGAGAAACCCAGCCATGTCGGTAAACCAAGTCTCTACACTCGGGGGCTTTGAGTCCCTCCACATTAATAAAATCCATCTCCGGGCTACTAGGGAGGAAAAGGCCAAGACGTCAGCCTCTTTCGCCCCCTGCACTCCCAGGTCTTTTGACACTCCAAAAGATCGCTATCTCTGGACTCGGCACCACCCGTGTGTTAAGCATCTTGGACATTGCGCTCACGAACCCTTGCCAGAACTCTCTAAGCTCCAGGCATGCCCAAAACACGTGGACATAGTTTGCAGGGCTGCCCTTGCACCTCATACAACTGTCTTCTACCCCAAAAAACTTGCTCATTCTCGCTGCCATCATGTGTGCCCGGTGGACCACCTTAATTTGAATCAGACTGAGCCTGGCACATGATGAGGAGCAATTAACCCTGCCCAGGATCTCTGCCCACAGACCCACTTCCAACTCCTCACCACCTCCTCCTCCCACTTGCCCTTGAGCTCCTCCACTGGGGTTTCCTCCGCTTCCTGTAGTTCCTGGTAGATGTCCGACACCCTCCTCCCCCCCCCCACCCACCCACCCACCCACCCACCCACCCACCCACCCAGGTGCCAGAGACCACCCTGTCCTGTGTGCTCAGTGGCTGCAGCGCCAGAAAGGCCACTACCTGTTTTTTCAGGAAGTCTCGTACTTGCAGATATTTAAAGGCATTTCCTGGCGGCAGATTAAATTTGTCCCCTAGCGCCTTCAAACTGGGAAAGCTTCAGTCTATGAACAGATCTCCCATCCTTCTGATGCCTGCCCTCTGCCAGCTCTGGAACCCACCATCCATCCTACCTGGGATAACCCTGTGGTTATTACATATCGGGGTCCAGACCGACGCTCCCTCCACCTTCTTGTACCTCTTCCACTATCCCCAGATCCACAGTGTCGCCACCACCACCGGACTTGTGGGGTAATGGGTCGGCGAGAACGGCAAAGGAGCTGTTATCAAAGCTCCCAGACTAGTACCTTTACATGATGCCGCCTCTAGCTGCTCCCACGCTGCCCCCCTCCCCCATCGCCCACTTCCTAATCATAGCTATATTGGCCGCCCAGTAGTAGTTGCAAACGTTTGGCAGCGCCAACCCCCCCACCCCCGACTGTTGAGCCACCTTATTGACAACTGAATGGCTTGCTAGGTCATTTCAGAGGGCATTTTAGACTTGTGCTGTGAGTGGCAGGAAAGGTGAGGTGGTATTATTCCAGGTTGGGTAATGGTTCAGGTGCCAGTTTCACTGTGTACGGTAGGGTAAATGTGGCAAATCAGATAGGGAGCCATCCTTGGGGGAAAAAAGTTAAAAGCAGAAAGTAGGACAAATAATTAAAAATCTAATTTAGGTTATGTGGAACAATATTTACCAGAAAGTACACAAGGAGGAAATAAATTAAAGCATTGTGGAAAGAAGCCACTAAAAGTGGAATATTTGTGAATGGTAAGTTTACCTTTAAAAATGTCTTCACAGCTCATTAAAGAGAAAGACAGTTACTTGTACACGCGGTCAGAGTTCCCCTATCTTTCACAATGAACAATTCACTTTCTGAATTTTCCACAGTAAGAAGTCTTACAACACCAGGTTAAAGTCCAACATGTTTGTTTCAAACACTAGCTTTTGGAGCACTGCTCCTTCCTCAGGTTCCTCATTCACAGTAAGACTTCTTAAAGTGCCCACCCCAGTCCAACGCCGGCATCTCCACATCATGAATTTTCATTGTAATTGAATGTAATAATAGCATCAGTAATAAAAACTTAAATCAGATGGATGCAATAAATGTATCAATCAAATGTGATTAGATTAAACATTTTAAACAAAACATTACATCACCAATTATGTTTTAAATTATTGAACAGTCCTAATTGTGCAACATCAAGACAAAGCATTTGGCGAACAGGGTTAATTCCAGCAAATAATTTTTTTCTGAGCAGAGGTCGAGGCACTGGGAGACACAGGATTGAGGTGGCTACAACATAATCATTGTGGAAAGGGTGACAGAAAAAATTGTATCCATATAAGCTTAACTGCGTAAAATAAAAAGTGGCAAGTAGGTTGTGAGCAGGAAGCATACGCAAACGAGTTTGATTTTTATATCCTTAGATATTATTGAACTTTAGAAAATTTCACACACCTTTAGAAAAACACTCCTGCTAATTGGTATTGGATGTTACCTGCATACTTTGTTAAAATAAGCATCAAAGTATTTATACATGTAAACATGTGACATCTAGTGTCAAAAAGCAGGACTTTGTTGTAATTATTATAAGAAAAACAACTAGCAAGAGCTAGAAGCTAAATTCTCTCCTCTAGTTTGAGGTGTTTATGCCATGCTTGTATGCGCTCAACATTAAGCTGCAGCTCAAGAACGCTGTTCATTTTCCAGTTCACAGGCTGGAAATATAATAGACTAATTAAAAACAGAAAAATACAGGTTGATTTAAGACAATTTTACACGTATCTGTAATTTTAGCAACATCATCACCTTTGATTTACAAGTGAACAATAAGGCAATGCTGAAGATCTCTGTATCAAGTTAATTTTCTTCAAGCTGCACTGGTGCCCAATATACATGTCCAGTGACCAACGACAGCTTCACGGCTCATTGCGATATTTGCACCAGACTCTGGCTATATGTGAAGATCAGTAAGCCTGGTCATTTTAGTTACTTTTGTAAGCCAATTTGCTTCCCCTCCCTTTCCTGAAGACACGAGTTCAATTTAAGTCTGTCCTCAAACAACATTCACTCGTACACATTTCAGCAGAGATAACTGGAAAGCGAAGAGGAATTAAAATCCCCCTCCCTTGCCCAGGGGCACTACAGGCTGATTAAAATACTCCTACTACCAGCTGAGATCAGCAATTTCAGCACTAACTATTCAATCAAAATCCTTTTGGACCGCACAGCTCACTTTCATGTTGTGCCATCGGGTGCAAGGTAATTTTTGGTGTCGATCAAAATTGTATCATAGGCGGCCATTTGATGCACTGTTTCTGTGCCAGTGCCACCTCCAACTAGAACTATCCACTCCAATCCTTTTATCCCCAAGAGAGAG
This sequence comes from Scyliorhinus canicula, assembly GCF_902713615.1. Lineage (NCBI taxonomy): Eukaryota > Metazoa > Chordata > Chondrichthyes > Carcharhiniformes > Scyliorhinidae > Scyliorhinus > Scyliorhinus canicula. Next base: position 181,945,996 of record NC_052147.1, read on the forward strand.
ATTCAAACAAGACTGGTTGGCATTCATTGCAATAAGCAGGGATATTCAGACCCAAATTGTGCAAGCAATCTTCTCTTGCCACTTTATTTGGAACACCAGTCTCAATCATACGAACATAAGAACTAGGAGCGGGAGTAGGCCATCTGGCCCCTCGAGACTGCTCTGCCATTCAATGAGATCATGGCTGATCTTTTGTGGACTCAGCTCCACTTTCCGGCCCGAACACCATAACCCTTAATCCCATTATTCTTCAAAAAAAATCTATCTCCATCTTAAAAACATTTAATGAAGGAGCCTCAACTGCTTCACTGGGCAAGGAATTCCATAGATTCACAACCCTTTGGGTGAAGACGTTCCTCCTAATCTCAGTCCTAAATCTACTTCCCCTTATTTTGAGGCTATGCCCCCTAGTTCTGCTTTCACTCGCCAATGGAAACAACCTGCCCGCATCTATCCTATCTATTCCCTTCATAATTTTATATGTTTCGATAAGATCCCCCCTCATCCTTCTAAATTCCAACGAGTACAGTACCAGTCTACTCAACCTCTCCTTGTAATCCAACCCCTTCAGTTCTGGGATTAACCTAGTGAATCTCCTCTGCACACCGTCCAGCGCCAGTACGTTCTTTCTCAGGTAAGGAGACCAAAACTGAACACAATATTCCAGGTGTGGCCTCACTAACACCTTATACAATTGCAGCATGACCTCCCTTGTCTTAAACTCCATCCCCCTAGCAATGAAGGACAAAATTCCGTTTGCCTTCTTCATCACATGTTGCACCTGTAAACCAACTTTTTGCGACTCATGCACTAGCACACCCAGGTCTCTCTGCACAGCAGCATGTTTTAATATTTTTCCATTTAAATAATAATCCCTTTTGCAATTATTCCTACCAAAATGGATAACCTCACATTTGTCAACATTGTATTCCATCTGCCAGATCCTAGCTCATTCACTTAACCTATCCAAATCCCTCTGCAGACTTCCAGTATCCTCTGCACTTTTTGCTTTACCACTCATCTCTCATCTTAGTGTCATCTGTAAACTTGGACGCATTGCACTTGGTCCCCAACTCCAAATCATCTATGTAAATTGTGAACAATTGTGGGCCCAACACTGATCCCGGAGGGACACCACTAGCTACTGATTGCCAACCAGAGAAACACCCATTAATCCCCACTCTTTGCTTTCTATTAATTAGCCAATCCTCTATCCATGCTACTATTTTACCCTTACTGCCATGCATCTTTTTCTGATGCAGCAACCTTTTGTGTGGGACCTTGTCAAAGGCTTTCTGGAAATCCAGATATACCACATCCATTGGTTCCCCATTATCTACCGCACTGGTAATGTCGTCAAAAAATTCCACTAAATTAGTTAGGCACGACCTGCCCTTTATGAACCCATGCTGCGTCTGCCCAATGGAACAATTTCCATCCAGATGCCTCGCTGTTTCTTCCTTTATGATAGATCCCAGCATCTTCCCTACTCTGAAGTTAAGCTCACTGGCCTATAATTACCCCCTTTCTGCCTACCTCCTTTTTTAAGCAGTTGTGTCACATTTGCCGATTTCCAATCCGCCGGGACCACCCCAGAGCCGAGTGAATTTTGGTAAATTATCACTAGTGCATTTGCAATTTCCCTAGCCACCTCTTTCAGCACTCTGGGAGGCATTCCATCAGGGCCAGGAGACTTGTCTACCTTTAGCCCCATTAGCTTGCCCATCACTACCTCCTTAGTGATAACAATCCTCTCAAGGTCCTCACCTGTCATAGGCTCATTTCCATCAGTCACTGACATGTTATTTGTGTCTTCCACTGTGAAGACCGACCCAAAAACCCTGTTCAGTTCCTCAGCCATTTCCTCATCTCCCATTATTAAAACTCCCTTCTCATTCACTAAAGGACCAATATTTACCTTAGCCTCTCTTTTTTGTTTTCTATATTTGTAGAAACTTTTACTATCTGAATCGTTGAATACACAATATTTGCAATACAGTTAAGGGATGGTCGGAACTAACTGGTGATTTAGATACAGGTTAACCAACATCTGATTTCAAGTTATCACGGCAACTGAAGAGGACAGTGAATTCAGCTTCTACAGCACAATGAAACCAAACAGCTGCCCACACACAAGCAGCTGCCCACTATGCACCTCCTGTCCCACGCTGGACCTGTCTGACAGAAAGAAAAGGAAGCACCACACCGCCTTCAGTCGCCGCTCCGGGAATCAGCCTCTCCCACACTTTGATCTTCTGAAGTCTGAATATTTTCTCACCAATCTCAAACAAACCAAGACCCAATTCTACGCAGATGAATTGAAATTTCCTGGTCACCTCTTAGCTTCGCTCCACGGAGTCAGAAACGCCACAAGAGGTTGGTGCCCCCCGCCCCGCCCCGCCCGTGACTCCTGTGGGTCTGGGAAGATATATATATAAGAAAACTAATCGTAAAGGGCGGAGTGTGTGAGACATTATAAGGGTTTTACGGTAGCAATACAACTACTTTTAAACAAGTAGTGCGCAGATTGAACACATGACAAATGTTAAATTTCACGCGCGCAGACTGTATTTGGTTTTTTTAAAATTTGAATTAAATCTGATTGTCGATTCTGCCATCAAATTCACCCCTCCCCCCTCTCTCGCAGTACTGCAGCTCTCACGCCTACTTGAGTCCAGAGTATTGGAGCTCTTTGGGAATCACCCACACAAAATACGAAATCCACCCTCTCCTTCCGGCAGAAAGGGACCGCACAGGCCGGAATGGGGGGAACTAAATATTTAAAACTCTCGTTCCACCCCCTCCCCCTCCTCACAAAAAAATACACATCGCCCCTCTATACCGGCGTACAATCAACGATATCTTGTGTCTCAAGTAGAAATGACAGCGAGAGAGCCCTATGTGCAGTGAATTCACTGCAGAATGACAGCCAGAACCTTACCTGAAGCAATGTGCGCTGCCGGCCAGCCGCCCGCCCTCCTTCAGCTTGTCTTCCGTGTCAGTGCGTTAATCTGGAGCAAAGTGCAGAACTTTCTCTTGCTGTGTCCCAGTCAGGACAGGACTGACAGGAGCGGGGGCTGACCGCGCCAATACTCCGGAGGGGGAGTGGAGAAGAGTTGGTGTGAGGGAGTGGAGAAGAGTTGGTGTGAGGGAGTGGAGAAGAGTTGGTGTGAGGGAGCGAGGCGGTGCAGACAACTCCTCAAATCGCCGACTCTACTGTAGCATTTGGAGAGCCGGACGGACTCTCTCTCTCACCTTGTCCGCCGCAGCCCAGATGTCTTCACTTGCGCCCGGGTCTTCGGGGGAGACTGTGATTTGGATTTTTCTTCACCTACCCCTCCCTCCACCCGCTCTTTTTTTTCTCCCCCACCCCCTCGCTCTCAACTTTCCCCTGGTGTGTGAGTGTGTCTCTGTCAGCCTCCTCCCCCTCCGGCTTGTATGGGATATTCCGGTCTTGCTCATACTCACTCCCACACGGCCAGCGTGACGCAGATCCTGGCGTGGGAGGACGCGGGCCGTGGGAGGCTGGTGGAAGGAATACCAAACATAACTAGTGTAGCGACAAAATGTAGTGAAGTCAGCCTGTTACCAGCTGAGCATTAGCTGCAGGGACTGCTTATCACTTCTATTTATAAGTCTCCCATTCTGTGAGAGTAAACCATATATATTCCTTGCTACCGCACGGTGTTTCTCGCAGGGGGTCGACCTGGTAACACTGCACATGTGGTAAAGCCTCTCAGGGGAAGGTCTGCTCCCCAAAGAGGGGGTGGGGTGGAGAGGGGAGGCCCCCTCGTAATCACCTGACATGCAGTGTACGGTTCGTGTGCTCGTTAACTATCTGCACAGTCCCTTTCCACTGAGGCGATTTTGAAACCCATCTCCAGTGTGTTTTTCCACGTTTGTGTTGGTAAACACTCCTCCCCTCCCCCTCAAAAAAGAAAGGAAGGACTGTTAAAATGGGACGTATCCCACAATTAGTTTGACGATGCCACAGTGCCGAAGTTTGGGCCAAGTTTTCAATACGGTGGTTTTAATAGATAACATGGAAGTTCTGCAAGGGACCCATCTCAAATTTGCTCTATTCCGAACTTGGGTGGCGTTAAAAAAAACCCAGAAAATTGGCAATGGCCAGATGTATGCTGTCACACAGTTCAGAAGCCATTGAGCGCGTTTGTGTTACTCTAGACTCTTAACCGGCTCGCTGTGACTTGAGCTTGCTTGTCAGCCTCATCAAGTAATCATTAAGATCTTGCTCCTTCCACATTGTGCTTCCTCCGTTTTTGACCATTTATCAGATAACAGGGGAAGAAACACATAATACAAAACAGTACAACAAAAAAATGACCAACCTTATTCCATAGCACTGGGGAAAACCGCCTCCTCTCAGTACATGACTGCACAGACTAAGCTTTTTGTAAAAAACATAGAAAGTTGAAACTAACTTGGCAAGCTCTCTCCAGTTAAAAACTGTGAGCCATAAGTTAGTGCCAATAATAGCATTTGTTGAATATCTTGGTAAAAGTAAATAGCAGCACTGTTTCAAATCTATTTGAATTTGCCACAACAAATTCAAATCTATTGGAGAGGGCCTCCCCTCTCCACCCCACCCCCTCTTTGGGGAGCAGACCTTCCCCTGACCACATGTGCAGTGTTACCAGGTCAACCCCCTGCGAGAAACACCGGGGCAGCACGGTAGCATAGTGGTTAGCATCAATGCTTCACAGCTCCAGGGTCCCAGGTTCGATTCCCGGCTGGGTCACTGTCTGTGTGGCGTCTGCACGTCCTCCCCGTGTGTGCGTGGGTTTCCTCCGGGTGCTCCGGTTTCCTCCCACAGTCCAAAGATGTGCGGGTTAGGTGGATTGGCCATGCTAAATTGCCCATAGTGTCCTAAAAAGTAAGGTTCAGGGGGAGTTGTTGGGTTACGGGTATAGTGTGGATACATGAGTTTGAGTAGGGTGATCATTGCTCGGCACAACATCGAGGGCCGAAGGGCCTGTTCTGTGCTGTACTGTTCTAAATTCTAAATTTGTGACATTGTTGTGCAGTGCGTTTGAGTCGAGATGGAGATGGTCCCTAATTTTAAGAATTGCATTTATCTTTGATATTTTGACTGTTCATGAGATTATGAAATGGTGGTTCCTTAATGTAAATGTATGCATCACAAAGCTGTTTTTCTATTGTTGTAATGTTCTGCTGAGCAATTACTGTACCTTCTCTGACTCAAGGATGGAAATATCCGAGATTTATTACAAATTTCAAAATTAAAAATGGAGAATATAATCAGATCAAAGATAGACAAACCAGCAGGATCTGACGGTTTCCGCGCAGGGTATTTAAATAAGTAGATAAGGAATTTATAAATAAACTGGTCACAATTTCCCCAAACCCTCTTGATTCAAGAGTTGTATCTTTTGATTGGAAAATTGCCAAATACCACGATTTAAGAAGAGTAGAAAACATAAACAAGGAAATTGTAGGCCTTTTAATTGATCTGTTGTAGGTAAGAAGTTTGTTTAAAAATCAGATGAGAGCAAGGTCAACATTTGTTGCCCATCCCTAATGCCATTGGACTGAATGGCTTAATACGCCATATGAGTCAACCACATAGCTTTGGATCTGGAGTCACATGTAGGCCAGACCAGGTAAACATGGTAGATTTGCTTCCCAAAAGGGACATTAATGAACCAGATGGGTGTTCTCGACAACCAATAATAGTTTCATGGCCACCGTTAGACTAGCTTCCAATTCCAGATTTTAATTTCCAGAATTGAATTTAAATTCCAACAACTGTCATGGTGAGATTTGAATCTACTGTCAACACAGCATTAGAGCTGGATCTCTGAATTACTAGTCCAACTATGACACCATCTCCTCTTAATATTATTAGGGGCAAAGTGGAAGAAAAAAGAAAGAAAAATAATGCCAGAACGGAGACAAGGTAGAGGGAGAAAGGGCACCACAAGCAGAAGGGGCCACAGGCAAGCCAGCTCAGACGAGCGAAGCGACGGAAAGGAACATTCGCCACAACAAAAAGAGCTGGGCGGACAGGAGCACTTTCCCCTTGAGCCAGGTGGGAACTGGAACTGGAAGGCAGCCTTTGCCGAGGCGCTGAGGGAACATCAGCAGGAAAACAAGGCAGAGGCCAGAGCAGACATGGAAGCTGCAGTGCAGGCTTTTTTTTTTCAGGCAGCAATGGCCAAGGCCCTGGCGGAGGTGCAGCTTGCCCTGGGCAGAGCAGAGGAGAAACTGGAAGCCCAAGAAGCGACCAATAAGGAGCTGGAAAAAGCCACGAGTGACATGAGTGACCGGATCACGGCCCTGGAAAGGAAGGTGGTAAGACTGGTCACAATGCAGGGGAGCCTGAAGGGCAGAGTGGACGATCAAGAAAACCACTTGAGAAGGCAAAATGTTAGGATAGTGGGCCTACCAGAGGGGATGAGTGTAGAAACCCCACAACATACATGGCCGAGGTGTGGGCAACTTAGTGGGGAGGAAAGCTTTCCCCAACCCACCAGAAATGGACAGAGCACACCAGTCGCTGCGCCCAAGGCAGGGGATCAACCAAGGGCAGTTATAGCTAAACTGCACAGGTACCAAGACAGGGAAACAATCCTACGGTGGGCCAGGCAAAATAGAACCTGCAAATGGGAAGGACACTTCATTAGAGTCTACAAGGACATTGGGGCAGACCTAGCCAGGAGACGGGCCGAATTCAGTAGAGCGAAAGCAGCTCTTCATAAGAGCGAAGTGCGTTTTGGTATGCTTACCCAGCGAAACTCTGGGTCACATACCAAGAAAGAGAGTACTTCTTCACAGCCCCCGCCGAAGCAAACAAGTTTGTCGAAGAACACGGGCTGGAAAACCAACGGCAAGGGTAGAAATAAGGGGCCCCTGGCAAGGGGCAACAGCACACCAACAGAGGGGGGGGGGGGGGGGGGGGGGGGGATGGGGGGGGGGGGGGCACGCAAGCATCCTAGATAAAGAGAACTGTAGCTACATGTCTGACCAACTGGTAGAAAGGGCTGACACCGTACTGGATGCAACAAGAAAGAAATGGGAAGAGGACCTGGGGATTGAAATAGGGTGGGGTCTCTGGAGTAAAGCACTGCATAGAGTCAACACCACCTCCACGTGCGCAAGGCTCAGCCTGACGCAACTAAAAGTGGTACATAGAGCTCACTTAATAAGACCCCATATGAGTAGGTTCTTCCCGGAGGTGGAGGATAGATGCGAATAGTGCCAAGGAGGCTCGGCCAACCACGCCCACATGTTCTGGTCTTGTCCCAGACTTGCGGGGTACTGGACAGCCTTCTTCGAGGCAATGTCCAAGGTGCTGGGGATGAGAGTGGAGCCATGCCCAAAAGTGGCGGTCTTTGGGGTATCAGACCAGACAGATCTATTCCTGGGGAGGAGGGTGGACGCCCTTGCCTTTGCCTCTCTGATCACCCGCTGTAGAATCCTGTTTGGCTGGTGGTCAGCAGCACCACCCAAAGCTGCAGATTGGCTGTCCGATCTCTCAGAATTTCTCCCAATGGAGAGAATCAAAGTCGCAATCTGAGGGTCAGACGACGGCTACCACAGAACGTGGGAGCCATTCACCCAATTGTTCCGGGACCTGCTTGTGGCCAACAAGCAAGCGGAAGAATAGCCAGGTAGCTAAGAATCAGGGGAAAGTAGCCAAGGCATGAGAGGGAAGGATAGATGGGGGGGGGTAGGGGGGGATGGACAGCTAAACCTCAGAGGAAAGAAAGCTGAACCACAGGAGAAGAGGGGGGAAGGGGGGGGGGGGGGGGGGGGGGAGAGTGAGGGGACAGGGAACAATAGAGGGGAACCAGAGAAGTGGGGGGGAGCCAGGCACATGATAGCCAGGAGGAGGGCACGGGAAGTGATAATAAACTTGGCATCTACAGGGGACAGATAAGGAAAATCTGTGCGAAAGATGGGACGAACTGCTGAAGCGGAGGTGAACGCGAGACGACAATGGCAGCGAAATCCTTCCGGGAGAAGCAAGTGACAACACCAGCACCAGACCCACTCGCTTATTGCCCCCTGTAATTGTTTCTCCGGCACCCAAATGTATATGTACCTCCTCAATTTCCCTGCCCCCCACAAACAGATGCTTACTTATGTGTCAAAAATAATATTGCCAATTGTACAGAGTTGCTTCTGTTGAGCTGGTGCAGAATACCCTTCTAGTTATTTTATTTTATGTTTGTTCTTTTTGTGGTGTGTTTGTGTGTGCTCTTCTCTTCTATATATATATATATATATACACATAGATATATACATATCTTATTCTGCGTGCATAATGGTAAATATACTTTGTTCAAAAACCCAATAAAAAACATTTATTTTTTAAAAATGGTTGATCGGCAAGAGATGCCCCCCGAACAGGCTGGTCACGTGGAACGTTCGGGAACTGTGAAAGGGCCCGTGTGTTCGCGCACTTGAGGCAACTGAAGGCGGAAGTGGCCATGCTGCAGGAGACACATCTGAAGGTGGGGGATCAGATTAGATTAAGGAAGGGATGGGTGGACAGGTGTTCCATTCGGGGTTAGACTTTAAACAAAGGGGGTGGCGCTCTTGGTTAATAAGTGGGTGGCAGTTAATAGTTAATAATAAGGTGGGGAATATAGAAGCGGACCCGGGGGGGAGTAGATATGTTATGGTTAGTGGGAAGCTGGAGGGAATGGCTGTGATATTGGTAAATATATATGCCCAGAATGGGATAACGTTGAGTTTGTTAGACGGGTACTGGGGAAGATCCCAGACCTAGATTCACATCGACTGAATATGGGGGAATATTTCAATACGGCCCTGGATCCAAGTTGGACCGGTCGAGATCTAGGTCCGGGAAGGTATCAGCTATGGCATGGGAGCTTCAGGGGTTCATGGGAGCGCATGGGGGGTGGGGGTCGATTCATGGGGATTTGGGAGGCCGAGGAGAAAGGAGTTTTCATTCTACTCTCATGAGCATAAGGTGTATTCCTGGATAGACATCTTTGTGATGGACAAAACGCTGCTGGCTGAGGTGGTACATGCTGAAAATTCAGCAATAGTGGTGTCAGATCACGCCCCGCACTCGGTGGACTTGCAAGTCAACTGGGGAAAGGCCCAACGCTCGCAATGTAGGTTGAATGTTGGGCTGTTAGCAGAGGAGGAGGTGTGTGAGCAGGTGAGAGAGGCCACTCGGGGATATATAGGATCAATGGCACAGGTGAGGTTCCAGCGGGGTAGTTTGGGAGGCACTGAAGGCGGTTATTAGGGGGGAATTAATCTCAATTCGAGCCCATAAGGAGAAGGTTGAGCAGGCGGAGTTGGACAGACTGGTAGGTGAAATGTTACAGGTGGACAGGAGGTACGCGGAGTATCTGGATGATGGGCTTTTGAAGGAACGTTATCGACTGCAGCTGGGGGCTCCTGTCCACAGGTAAGGTGGAGGGACAGCTGAGGAGGGTAAAGGGGGCGGTGTATACGTATGGGGAAAAGGCCAGCAGGATGCCCGCTCACCAGCTGAGGAAGTAGGAGGCGGCGAGAGAGTTTGGGAAAGTGTTCCGGGACTTTCTGAGGAAACAGGTGTTGGCTTTGATGCACCATCAGTTACCACAAGATGAGAATAGTGGAACAATCAAGGCTTCATTGAACAAGATGTTGTGCCTCCTGTAGCTGGAATGAGAATGGCTGCAGCACAGGAGAGCACACACCTTTGTACGCCGCCTGCTGGGCGGAGCCAGCAGACAGATTTACCATTGTACCTCTAATATACGGGCAGTGACGTAATGCATATAATATACCACTAGTGGTGACTACCACATTCACCCCCTGTTGAAAAAAAGAGTCCGGCGGGGGTGGTGGAACATTGCAAATTAAGTCTGTCGGGGGCTTTGACCCTCCTCTGCGATCGCCTCAGTCTTGGTGGTGATGTGGGCACCGATTGGTCACCTGCGACTTTGGGAGCGTGTTGTCCTCGTCTTCGTCACTCCTGAGTGGAACCAGCGGTGAGGTTTGCTGGAGGGTGAGTCGCGCAGGGATGAATGAGGCAACTGGGGGAGGGGTGGTGTCAGGTCGTGGGTGGGGATCCAGTGGGTGCCAGGTCCCGGAGGGAGACTGTGTCTTGGAGCCCGTCGGCGTGTGCCACGTGGCGTACTGTCGGTTTGCATGTAAGAGGTGGACTTTTTTGACCAAGGGGTCCGACTTATGGGTCCGCACATGCTTCCAGAGGAGGACGGTTCCAGGAACTGTCAGCCATGTTGGGAGAGAGATCCTGGAGGTGAACTTCCTGGGGAAGGCAAACACACGTTCGTGAGGGATCTCATTAGTCGCGGTGCAGAGGAGCGATCGGATGGAGTGGGGCGCGTCGGGGAGGACCTCCTGCCAGCGGGAGACTGGGAGATTTTTAGACCGCAGGGCCCGGAGGATGGCCTACCAGACCGTCCCGTTCTCCCTCTTCACCTGCCCGTTTCCCCGGGGGTTGCATCTGGTCGTCCTGCTCGAGACGATGCCCTTGCTGAGCAGGAACTGACGCAACTCATCGCTCATGAAGGAGCATCCCCGATCGCTGTGGATATAGGTGGAGAAACTGAACAGAGTGAAGATGCTGTGCAGGGCTTTGATTAACGTGGCAGAAGTCATATTGGGAAATGAGATGGTGAAAGGGAACCGGGAGAACTCATCAATCACGTTCAGGAAATACGCGTTGTGGTCGGTGGAGGAGAGGGGCCCTTTGAAGTCCACGCTGAGGCGTTCAAAGGGGAAGGAGACCTTCACCAGGTGCACTCTATCCGGCCGGTAGAAGTGCAGCTTGCACCCTGCGTAGACCTGGCAGTCTCTGGTGACGGTCCTGACCTCCTCAATGGAGTAGGGCAGGTTGCGGGCCTTAATAAAATAGAAGAATCAGGTGCCCCCGGGTGGCAGAGGTCATAGTGGAGGGCCCGGATTCAGTCCACTTGTGCTCTGGGGCATGTACCGTGGGATAGGGCATCAGGGGGCTCATTGAGCTTCCCCGGGTGATGCAAGATCTCATAATTATAGGTGGAGAGATCGATCCTCCACCTCAAGATCTTCTCATTTTTGATCTTGCCCCGCTGTGTACTATTAAACATAAAGGCAACCGACCGTTGGTCAGTGAGGAGAGTGAATCTCCTGCCAGCCAGGTAATGCCTCCAATGTTGCACAGCTTCCACAATGGCTTGGTCCTCCTTTTCGACAGAGGAGTGCCGAATTTCGGAGGCATGAAGGGTGCGGGAAAAGAATGCCACAGGCCTGCCCGCCTGGTTGAGGGTGGCGGCCAGAGCTACGTCCGATGCATCGCTCTCCACCTGAAAGGGGAGGAACTCGTCAACCACATGCATCGTAGCCTTGGCGATGTCCACCTTGATGCGTTGAAGGCCTGATGGGCCTCAGCCGCCAGGGGAAAAACTGTGGACTGAAGGAATTAGGGTCCCACTGGGCGTAATAGTAGAAAAACCCCAGGCATCGTTTCAGGACCTTGGGGCAGTGGGGGAGAGGGAGTTCCAGGAGGGGGCACGTGCGGTCGGTGTCGGGCCCGAGGACTCCATTTTCCACTACCTAGCCAAGGATGGCTAAGCCGTTGGTGCGGAACACGCATTTCTCCTTATTGTATGTGAGAAAAAGGAGTTTGACGGTATGGAGGAATTTTTGGAGGTTTTGACGGTATTTTGACGTTATGGAGGAATTTTTGGAGGTTTGCGTCGTTGTCGTGCTGATCGTGGCCGCAGATGATGACGTTATCTCGGTACGGGAAGGTGGCCTGCAGTCTAAACCGGTCAACCGAGACCCCATTAGTGACACCTAAGGGAACCCTAAGGAAGTGGTAGAGGTGGCCATCTGCTTTGAATGCAGTGTATTGGCAGTCCTCCGGGCAGATGGGGAGCTGGTGGTAGGCGGACTTCAAGTCCACTGTGGAAAAGACCCGATACTGCGCAATCTGATTGACCATGTCAGATATGCGTGGGAGGGGTACACGCCGAGCTGCGTGTACCGATTGATGGTCTGACTGTAGTCAATGACCATCCTGTGCTTCTCCCCAGTCTTCACTACCACTACTTGAGCTCCCCAGGGGCTGTTGCTGGCCTCAATGATCCACTCCCACAGAAGCCGTTCGATCACCAGCCTGATGAAGGTCCTGTCCTGGGAACTGTACCGTCTGCTCCTAGTGGTGACGGGTTTGCAGTCCGGGGTGAGGTTCTCAAATAGGGAAGGTGGATCGACCTTAAGGGTGAGACTGCAGACGGTGAGGGGGGTAGGGGTCCGCCGAATTTTAAAGTTAGGCTTTGGAGATGGCACTGAAAATCCAGGCCGAGTAACAGGGCAGCGCAGAGGTGGGGGAGGACGTAGGGCTGGAAGTTGCTGAACACTACGCCTTGGACGGTGAGGGTCTCGACATAGTACCCCCGGATATCAATGGAATTTGATCCGGAGGCCAGGGACATTATCTGGGTGACGGGGTGTACCGGGAGGGAGCAGCGCCTTACCGTCGTGGGGTGGATGAAGCTCTCGGTGCTCCCGGAGTCAAAGAGGCAGGTCATCTTGAGGAATTGAACAAACGAATGTGATACAAAATGGGATAATTAGTTAGGATAATGTACAGGATACCCAGGTATAGGAGCCAGAACAAAGGAACTGAGCAAAGCATGGCAGACAGGATTTGTTAAGGGATGACACCTGACGTCCAACATTAGGCGACTCTTAAATGTGATAATGATGCCTGCGGAGGGATACGAGGTCGAGGTGGTGATGGCGATGGATGCAGAAAAGGCTTTGATCAGGTGGAGTGGAAGTACTTGTGGGATGTTCTGAGAAGGTTTGGGTTTGAGCAGGGATTTGTGGATTGGATCCGGTTGCTATATCAGGCACCGGTGGCAAATGTGAGGACAAACCGGGGTCAATCAGAGTATTTTAGTCTGTGTCGGGTGACAAGGCAGAGGTGTCCACTGTCCCCACTACTATTTGCCCTGGCCATAGAGCCTTTGGCAATGGCGCTGAGAGTATCAAACATTTGACGGGGGATAATATTGAGGGGGGGGGGGGGGGCGAACATATGGTCTTGCTCTATGCGGACGATTTGTTCCTTTATATAACAGACCTGTTGGGGGGGGGGGGAACATAGAACATAGAACAGTACAGCACAGAACAGGCCCTTCGGCCCTCAATGTTGTGCCGAGCAATGATCACCCTACTCAAACCCATGTATCTACCCTATACCCGTAACCCAACAACCCCCCTCCCCCCCTTAACCTTACTTTTTAGGACACTACGGGCAATTTAGCATGGCCAATCCACCTAACCCGCACATCTTTGGACTGTGGGAGGAAACCGGAGCACCCGGAGGAAACCCATGCACACACGGGGAGGACGTGCAGACTCCGCACAGACAGTGACCCAGCCGGGAACCGAACCTGGGACACTGGAGCTGTGAAGTATTTATGCTAACCACCATGCTACCGTGCTGCCCCCTAGCTACCGTGCTGCCCCCTAACTGCAGGAATTATGGGGGTGCTGGAGAAATTTGGTCGATTCTCGGGTTACAAGCTGAATTTGGGCCAGTGTGAGATTTTTGAGATCCATGCAAGGGGGCAGGAGAGGAGACTGGGGGAGATGCTGTTTAAAGTGGAAGGAGGGAGTTTTAGGTACCTGGGGATTCAAGTGGCAAGGGACTGGGGTCAACTACATCAACTAAATTTGCGCAGCTGATTGCGCATATGAAAGGAGACTTCCTTCGGTGGGACGTGCTCCCGTTGTCACTGGCGGGGAGGTACAAATCTCCTGAGACTGCTGTTCATGTTTCAGTGTCTTCCGATCTTCATCCTCAAGGCATTTTTTAGGCAGATGAATGCCGCAATCCTGGGTTTTATATGGGCTGGGAAAGCCCCAAGGGTGAAGACGGTCCTTCTTGAATGGGGGCGCAGGGAGGGGGGCTTGGCCCTTCCAAACTTTATAAATTATTACTGGGCAGCTAATATATCGGAGGTTAGGAAATGGGTAGTGTGGGAGGGGACGGTGTGGGAGTACGTGGAGGCGGCATCTTGCAAGGGCACGAGTCTGAAGGCTTTGTTAACGGCACTTCTGCCGTCCTCGCCAGCTCGGTACTCCACAAACCTAGTGGTAGTGGCAGCCCTGAGAGCGCGGGGGCAATGGAGGCAGCACATGAGTTGATGTGGTCACCGATCTGTGACGATCACCGGTTTGCTTGCTGGGGCTGGACGGGGGCTTTAGGAGGTGGCAGTGGGCAGGGATTGAGAGATTTGGGATCTCTTCATTGAGGAGAGTTTCCAGAGTTTGGAGGAGCTAGAGGAGGAGTTTGAGATGCCGGGCGCGAATGGGTTCCGGTACCTGCAGGTACGGGATTTTGTCCGGAGGCAGGTCCCGAGCTTCCCTCGCCTCCCACTAAGCGGATGACAGGATAAGGTGTTGTCTAAAGCAGGAGTTGGAGAGGGTCTCGGAAATATACAAGGAACTGATTGAGTGGGATGGGGTTCCAATTGGGGAGGTGAAGAGGAAGTGGGAGAAAGTGCTGGGAGGGCAGTTGGAAGTCAATTTATGGGGGAAGGCCCTGAGGAGAGTCAATGCATCCTCATTGTGTGCCAGGCTTAGCCTGATCCAGTTCAAGATGGTCCACAGGGCTCCTATGACTGTGGCCCTGATGAGTAGGTTTTTTGAGGAGATGGAGGACAGTGTGGGTGGTGTAGTCCTGCGAATCATGTACATATGATTTGGGTGTGTCTGAGGCTGAAGGGATTTGGGCAGGGATTTTCAGATGTCATGTCAGAGGTCCTGGAAGGGAGGGTGACTCCGAGTCCACAGATGACAATATTTGGAGTGTCGAAAGATCCGGGAGCTCGGGGGGGAGAAAGGCTGACGTTTTGGCCTTTGCCTCCTTGGTGGCCTGGAGACAGATTTTGCTGGGATAGAGGGACTCGGAGCCTCCAAAGTTGGGGGTTTGGGTCAGTGACATGGCAGAGTTTCTTCGGCGAGAGAAAAATAAGTTTGTCTTAAGAGGTTAACTACAGGGATTTGCTCGGAGGTGGCAGCCGTTCATCAACCTCTTCAAGGAAAACTGACCGTCAGCAGGGGGACGGGGGGGAGGGGAGGCATGGAAGTGACGAATAAGGGCAGGGAATCTAATGTATGGGTAGTTAGGGTTTAGAGCTGGGGGGCGTTGGGTGTGACATTATGGGGTTTTTTGCTTGTGTTGGATCTCTCAGTTTAGAATGTTAAAACTATAAATGCTTCAAGCAAATATTTTCTTAAAAAAATAAGAGATTTAACAAAACTAAAAGCACAGAATTGGAAGCAATATGTGTCGGGAATTGCTTAGGTAAAATACAATAGGAATAATGGACATTAACTAAAATTGGCAGGATGTGACTAGTGGTGTACCTTGGATCTGCACTGAGGCCTCAGCTTCTCATTATACATATTAGCAGAGACCTGCAAAATATTTTGTGGTGAAATTATTTATTGCGACACTTCTTTAAATACAAAATCTATAGTTGTTACTTCACCAAAAAGACTATTGGAATCACAACTTCTCAATCTGGAAAAAAGTTATATAAACCTGTCCTTGTATAAAACAGCCGTAGAAATATAATTGCAAATTTTGTCAAGAGTCTGGCCTTGTGACATGTTTATAGCCATACAATATAAAAGTCTGATTTGGAACTGTTCTGTCCTGTGTTGAAAAGGCAGAGTTACATCTGATGGACTCAGTATTATTCAAGGAATAAACTCTATTTCCTTGAAACTTGGCTTTTATAATTTCAGAATCAATCAGCATCCATCATCAAAGAAAACAGCTTCCTAACTGCCAGTCTTGTTAGATGACAAAATCCCTTGTTTAAGCTTCAAAATAACTCCTCCTTTCTCCATCAAGCCTGCACTGACAAAAAACTACTCTAAATCTCCACTAATCCCACTTCCCAGTACTTGGCCCATACCCTTGAAAGTTATGGCAGTTCATGCACTATTCTGAGTACTTTTTAAGGATTGTGAGATTTCCTGCCTCAACTACCCTCCCAGGAAGTGTATTCCAGGTTCCCACCACCCTCTAGGTGAAAAGGATGTTCCTCAAATCCTCTCTAAACCTGCCTTGTACCTTAAAATTATGTCCCCTGATTATTGAACCTTCAACTAAGGGGTAGAGATGCTTTCTATCTGCCCTGTCCATACTCCTCATAATCATATGCACCTCAGTCAGGTCCCCTCTCAGCCTTCTCTGCTCCAAAGGAAACAATCAGAATTTATTCAGCCTCTCTTCATAGCTAAAATGCTCCATCCCAGGCAACATCCTGGTTAATCTCTTCTGCACCCTTTAGTTTAAGCATGTGCAGTATCATGCCCCCTGGAGTTAGATTATGTAGAAACTCTGTTATCATCTTCATCTGTAGATTCAAAGCTGATATATTCTTTTAACCTACTAGCTTTTTGAAAACCTCTTCATTCAAATCTAGTGAATCGAGGGTGGCATGCTTGCACAGTGGTTAGCACTGCTGCCTCACAGCTCCAGGGATCCAGGTTCAATTCTGGCATTGGGTGACTGTCCGTGTGGAGTTTGCACTTTCTCCCCGTGTCTGCGTGGGTTACCTCCGGGTGCTCTGGTTTCCTCTCACAGTCTAAAGATCAGGTTAGGTGGATTGACCATGCTAAATTGCCCTTAGTGTCCAAAGGGTTAGGTGAGGTTGCTGGGTTACGGGGATAGGGTGGAGGCGTGACTTTAAGTAGGGTGCTCTTTCCAAGGGCCGATGCAGATCCGATGGGCTGAATGGCCTCCCACAGCACTGTAGGGATTTTATGAGTCTTCATTTCTAGCATAAAGTAATAATAGGTTGTATCAACTAATTGTCCCTGCCAATTTACCACATTTAAAAAACAATTTAGAGTGTCCAATTCATTTTTTCCAATTAAGGGACAATTTAGCATGGCCAATCCACCTACTCTGCACATTTTTGGGTTGTGGGGGCGAAACCCACGCAAACACGGGATGAATGTGCAAACTCCACACAGACAATGACCCAGAGCCAGGGACCCCGGCGCAGTGAGGCAGCAATCCTAACCGTGCTGCCCATCAATTTACCACACTTAACCAATTTCATCGTCTCATCCACTCTAAGTGCCACCCTTCCCATGCCATTTGACCTATTCCCTGCCATTCCCATCCCTTTCCTTCCAACCCATTCTTGCCTTACAACAATTCCATCCTTTACAGAAAGTCTCGCCGACCAGGATAGCTGTTGTTTGGGCTCACTTTACCTTCTCCTGTTTTTATTCTCTATCATTCCCTCCAACACCCCTGCTGCCATCAACTGTTGGCAGCTGCACATGCGTCATGTGCTCCAATGCTTTGCATGCTCCACATGCCCATATGCCAGGCGTCACCCACCAAATGAACGCACCAATTAAAGCAGCAGTTGTGACATACAATCTGACTATTATTATAGGTAACACAGCTGAAGGAATAGAGACCAGCATCCAAGTTAGCGGGTACAGGGAGTAGTGTATTGGAAGCAGAAATTTGAAATGGGACATTGAGTGCGCAAATTTTAGACACATGAAAGGTAGATCATCATATTCTCTAAATGGAGAAAAGTCAAGAAATGTAGAGTTGAAGAAGTCCAACAGAGATCATCAAAATTTAAAGGCGACTGAATGGCTGAAGGAGGCTGGAATACACAGGATTGGAAGTTATATTACTGTTATATACAGCTTTGGTTAGTTCCAATTTGGAATGTTATATTCAGGTCAAGGCACTTCATCTCAGAAGAATATGCTGAATCTTGAAGATAGTGCATCTCACATTCATCAGAATGATACATGGGCTAAAAGGGTTACATTTTGAGGACTGGTTGCATTGATTACTTCTGTACAGTCTTGAATATAGAAGATTAATTGGTGATCTAATGGTGCGTATTTTTCTAAATCGTTCTTTCCTGGGATGTGGGCGTCGCTGGCCAAGTCAGCATTTATTGTCCTTTCCCTAATTGCCATTGAGAAGGATGTGATGAGCTGCCTTCTTGAAACATGCAGTCCATGATACTTAAGATTCACCTGAGGAAGGAGCAGTGCTCCGAAAGCTCGTGTTTGAAACAAACATGTTGGACTTCAACCTGGTGTTGTAAGACTTCTTACTGTGCTCATCCCAGTCCAACGCCGGCATCTCCACATCATGATACTTAAAGGCATTGATAAGGTAGACTGGCAGAAACATTTTCTTTTAAGTGGGGTGCATAGAACAGAGGGGTAGTAACTTCAAGATAGGCTGTTAAGGAGTGATGCCAGAAAAACACTAAGCTTTTTCTCCCCGAAAGCTGTTGAGTTGAGATTAATTTAAAATGCCCACTTAGCTGGATAGATTGTTGTTAGGCAAGAGGGTTAGAGTTATGTTACCAAAGATTATAGATGAAGTTAGGATACAGATCAGTCACAATCTAATGGAAGGCGCTGTAGTTTACTCCTGTACCTATTTGAACTTTCTTGTGCAAGGTTTTGGGGGGGGGGGGGGGGGGGGGGGAACTGATAAAGGAATCTAGGCAGGATCATAAAGTATTAAGTAAAAATATATCAAATTAAATAATTTAGCCTGTCAATAAAGAAGATTAGTACCACTGCCAAAAATCAAATCCAGGTTACTCATTGTTGAAAGAGAGTTGTTGAAAATAAGTATGGACAGTTTATGTCCAGTTGGTATTTGGGTGAATGCTCAGCCAAACATTTTACAATGTAGTATTACAATTGCAGACATATTGCGAGTCCAGAAAGCAGACTGGTGTAGGAGACTAAAATGTTTATTTGGCAAAATAGAGAATGATCAACTGATTTTTTGGTAAATATTTTATTGAAATTTTAACAATTCTTAGACAAAGTTTACAAAAAACCAAACAATAATCCATAATAACACTAGTAACCCCCTTCCTGCCCTGCCCTCCCCCAACAGCAATATAAACTACAACCCCGCCCCCCCCCCCCCCCCCCCCCCCCCACCCATCCTATCCCCCCGCCCCCGAACAGCTAACCGACTCTTTAAAGTGCATTATAAACAGCTGCCATCTATGGAAAAACCCACCCACCAATCCTCTCACGGTGAATTTGACCTTCCCGAGGGCAAAAGCTTCACCAAGTCACCCAGCCACGCTGAGACACTTGGCTGTGGAGTCGATTTCCAGCCTAAGAGGATCCGTCTCCTTGTCAAAAACGAGGCAAAGGTCAGAGCATCTGGCCCTGCACCCAACTGTAGCTCCGAATCATTGAAGACCCCACAAATCACTACCAATGGGCTTGGCTCCAACCCAATGCTCAGGATTACCAACATGGTATCCATCAAGGACCTCCAGAGGCCCACGAGCTTTGAGCATGATCGGAACAAGTGCGCACGGTGTGTCGGACCCCTCGAACATCGATCGCATTTATCTTCCACCCCATCGAAAAAGTTCCTCATTCTAGCCTTCATGAGGTGCGCTTGAAACATTACTTTTGGTTAATGAGACTCAACCTCACACAGGCAGAGGTCATGTTCACCCTCCTCAGTACCTCGCTCGAAACCTCCTCTGCCAAAATTGGCCCTAGCTCTTCTAACCACTTTGCCTTCACTCCCTGATCCGAGCCCATCTCCTCCTCCACTATCCGCTGTTATATCCTTGATATACTGGCCACCTCCTTAATGACGCCAAGAACTTGGAGCAGGAGTAGGCCATCTGGCCCCTCGAGCCTGCTCCGCCATTCAATGAGATCATGGCTGATCTTTTGTGGACTCAGCTCCGCTTTCTGGCCCAAACACCATAACCCTTAATCCCTTTATTCTTCAAAAAAATTTCTATCTTTATCTTAAAAACATTTAACGAAGAAGCCTCAACTGCTTCACTGGGCAAGGAATTCCATAGATTCACAAACCTTTGGGTGAAGACGTTCCTCCTAAACTCAGTCCTAAATCTACTTCCCCTTATTTTGAGACTATGCCCCCTAGTTCTGCTTTCACCTGCCAGTGGAAACAACCTGCCCGGATCTATCCTATCTATTCCCTTCATAATTTTATATGTTTCTATAAGATCCCCCCTCATCCTTCTAAATTCCAACGAGTACAGTCCCAGTCTACTCAACCTTACTTTCTCAGGTAAGGAGACCAAATCTGAACACAATACTCCAGGTGTGGCCTCACTAACACCTTATACAAGTGCAGCATAACCTCCCTTATCTTAAACTCCATCCCTCTCGCAATGAAGGACAGAATTCCATTTGCCTTCTTAATCGCCTGTTGCACCTGTAAACCAACTTTTTGTGACTCATGCACTAGCACACCCAGGTCTCTCTGAACAGCAGCATGTTTTAATATTTTGCCATTTAAATAATAATCCATTTTGCTGTTTTTCCTATCAAAATGGATAACCTCACATTTGTCAGCATTGTATTCCATCTGCCAGACCCTAGCCCATTCACTTAACCTATCCAAATCCCTCTGCAGATTTCCAGTATCCTCTGCACTTTTTACTTCACCACTCATCTTAGTGTCGTCTGCAAACTTGGACACATTGCCCTTGGTCCCCAACTCCAAATCATCTATGTAAATTGCGGGCAATTTACGTTATGGGCATGAAGTCTGCGTACATCCGCCAGCGGCTACTGGAAGGTGGTACGCTTGATCTTGCGGGAACTAGGCAGCTCTCTAACTCTTTAGAAGTGGCCTCCCGTAACGATCAATCCTACGCCCTCGACCGCTCGGTACCCTCGTGGGCATCGTGGGCCCCACCAGCTGCCGACTCCAGCTCACCGCAAGCCTGCGCCGCGCGGCAGACAGCCAACACTGGGGGGCCCCAAGTGCTATTTTTGTGGGCAAAGCAAACACCCCAGGCAGTGCTGCCCGGCACGGAGCGCAACCTGCAATGGCTGTGGGAAGAAGGGGCACTTTGTTTTTGTTTGCCAGACCCGGTCGGTCGCCGCTGTTTACAGGCCCGGCGTTCCTACAACCCAGGGGCGCCGCCATTTTTCCCTTCGCAAGCCATGTGCGGACCATGGGCGCCGCCATCTTCTTTACCACAAGCCACGTGCGTCCCGTGGGTGCCGCCATCTTTGATGCAGCCCGCCATGTGCGCCCCATGGGCGCTGCCATCTTTGCCGCCATTTTGGACGGCGCCTCAGGACTCCTGCTTGGCTAGTCATACATCGCCTGCCGCTACCTCCACCACCGCTGACCAGCACGGGACCCCCAGCATCTTCCTCAGCTCACCTCGATCACCCTGGATCAGTCCCAGCCCCGCAACCTCGCGACTGCGACAATGAGGGTGAAGATCAATGGGCACGAGACAACCTGCCTTTTTGACTCCGGGAGCACAGAGAGCTTCATCCACCCCACTACGGTAAGGCGCTGCTCCCTCCCGGTACACTCCGTCACCCTGAAAATCTCCCTGGCCTCCAGATCCCATTCCGTGGAAATCCGGGGGTACTGCATTGCGACCCTCACCATCCAAGGCGTGGAGTTTAGCAACTTCCGGCTCTACGTCCTCCCCCACCTCTGCGCTGCCCTGTTACTCGACCTGGACTTTCAGTGCCATCTTCAAAGCATAACCTTAAAATTCGGCGGACCCCTACCCCCCTCACCGTCTGCGGTCTCACGACCCTTAAGGTCGATCCACCTTCCCTGTTTGCGAACCTCACCCCGGACTGCAAACCCGTCACCACTAGGAGCAGACGGTACAGTGCCCAGGACAGGACCTTCATCACGTCGGAGATCCAATGGCTTCTGCGGGAGGGGATCAATGAGGTCAGCAACAGCCCCTGGAGAGCTCAAGTAGTGGTAGTGAAGACTGGGGAGGAGCACAGATGGTCATTGACTACAGTCAGACCATCAATCGGTACACGCAGCTCACCGCGTACCCCCTCCCACGCATATCTGACATGGTCAATCAGATTGCGCAGTATCGGGTCTTTTCCACAGTGGACCTGAAGTCCGCCTACCACCAGCTCCCCATCCACCCGGAGGACCGCCAATATACTGTTCGAAGCAGATGGCCGTCTCTATCACTTCCTTCGGGTTCCCTTCGGCGTCACTAATGGGGTCTCGGAAAATGACTGTCCTCCCCAGATTTTTTGTCTTTCAGTGCCTCCCCATCTTCATCCCCAAGGCCTTTTTTAAGCGGGTGAGTAGGATCATTATGGACTTTTTGTGGGCGAATAAGACCCCGCGAGTAAGGAGATCACTGTTGGAGCGCAGTCAGTGGGGGGGGGTGTTGGCGCTGCCGAACTTTCGCAACTATTACTGGGCGGCCAATGTAGCTATGATTAGTAAGTGGGCAATGGCGGGGGTTGGGGGGGGGGGCGGTGGCATGGGAGCAGCTGGAGGCGGCGCCATGTAAAGGTACTAGTCTGGGAGCTTTGATAACAGCTCCTTTGCCATTGTCGCCGACCCGTTACTCCACAAGTCCGGTGGTGGTGACACTGCGGCTCTGGGGACAGTGGAGGAGGTACAAGAAGGTGGAGGAAGCGTCGGTCTGGACCCCGATATGTAAGAACCACAGGGTTATCCCGGGTAGGATGGGTGGTGGGTTCCAGAGCTGGCAGAGGGCAGGCATCAGAAGGATGAGAGATCTGTTCATAGACGGAAGCTTTCCCAGTTTGAAGGTGCTAGAGGACAAATTTAATCTGCCGCCAGGAAACGCCTTTAAATATCTGCAAGTACGAGCCTTCCTGAAAAAACAGGTAGTGGCCTTTCCGACGCTGCCGCCACTGAGGATACAGGGCAGAGTGGTCTCGGCACCTGGGTGAGGGAGGGGAAGGTGTCGGATATCTACCAGGAACTACAGGAGGCAGAGGAAACCCCGGTGGAGGAGCTCAAGGGCAAGTGGGAGAGCTAGGTGAGGAGTTGGCAGCGGGTCTGTGGGCAGAGGTCCTGGGCAGGGTTAATTGCTCCTCATCATGTGCCAGGCTCAGTCTGATTCAATTTAAGGTGGTCCACCGGGCACACATGACGGCAGCGAGAATGAGCAAGTTTTTTGGGGTAGAGGACAGTTGTATGAGGTGCAAGGGCAGCCCTGCAAACCATGTCCACATGTTTTGGGCATGCCCGGAGCTTAGTGTTCTGGCAAGGGTTCACGAGGGCAATGTCCAAGGTGCTTAACACACAGGTGGCGCCGAGTCCAGAGATAGCGATCTTAAGTGTCAAAAGACCTGAGAGTGCAGGGGGCGAAAGAGGCCGACGTCAGCAGGGCCATGTCCAAACCTCCAAAAATTCCTCCAGACCACCAAACCCCTTAATCTCACATATAATAAGGAGAAATGCATGTTCTGTACTGTAGCGCTAACAATTATACTCAAAGCCGAGAGACTGGTACAATAGAGGCTTTATTGTTGTACGATGCTGTCCCTCCATCTGCAACTGTAGATTAAAGGTCTGAGTGGCTCACATGCATATTTATACACAAGCTCCCTGTGGGCGGAGCTAGCCGGCAGGGGCTTACCGGAGGAACCTGTGTTACAGGTACAGGCATACATCCCCCTACTGCCAGTACGCATAACTACAGTGGTTATCACCACACGTACCAACCGCTTAGTCGTCCCTGGCTACTTTGTGGAAAATGGAGTTCTAGGGCCCGACCCCGACCGCATGCGCCCCCTCATGGAACTCCCACTCCCCCACTGCCCCAAGGCCCTGAAATGATGCCTGGGGTTTTTCTCCTACTATGCCCAGTGGGTCCCTAATTATGCAGACAAGGCCCGCCCACTCATTCAGTCCACAGTTTTTCCCCTGACAGCTGAGCCCCGCAGGTCTTAAACCACATCAAGGCAGACATCGCAAACGCTACGATGCACGTGGTCGACAAGTCCCTCCGTTCCAGGGGGAGAGCGATGCATCGGACATAGCTCTAGCCGCCACCCTCAACCAGGCGGGCAGGCCCATGGCCTTCTTTTCCTGCACCCTTCATGCCTCCGAAATTCGGCACTCCTCTGTCGAAAAGGAGGCCCAAGCCATTATGGAAACTGTGAAACATTGGAGGCATTACCTGGCCGGACGGAGATTCACTCTCCTCACTGACCAACGGTCGGTTGCCTTCATGTTTAGTAATACACAGCGGGGCAAGATCAAAAACTACAAGATCTTGAGGTGGAGGATTGAGCTCTCTATCTATAAATTGTGAGATATTGTATTGTCCAGGGAAGCTCAACGAGCCCCCTGATGCCCTATCCCGTGGTACATGTGCCAGCGCACAAGTGGACCGACTCTGGGCTCTCCATTATGACTTCTGCCACCCGGGGGTCACCCCATTTATCTATTTCACCAAGGCCTGCAACCTGCCCTACTCCATTGAGGAAGTCAGGACCATCACCAGAGACTGCCAGGTCTGCGCAGAGTGCAAGCCGCACTTCTACCAGCCAGACCGTGCTCACCTTATGAAGGCTTTCCGCCCCTTTGAGCGCCGCAGCATGGACTTCAAAGGGCCCCTCCCCTCCACTGACCGCAACACGTACTTTCTGAACATGATTGATAAGTACTCCCGGTTCCCTTTCACCATCCCATGCCCCGATATGACTTCCGCCACGATAATTAAAGCCCTCCACAGCATCTTTATTCTGTACGGTTTCCCCACCTATATCCACAGCGATCGGGGACCCTCTTTTATGAGTGATGAGCTGCGTCAGTTCCTGCTCTGCAAGGGCACCGCCTCGAGCAGGACGACCAGCCAGAAACCCCGGGGAAACGGGCAGGTGGAGAGGGAGAACGGGACGGTCTGGAAGGCCGTCCTGCTGGCCCTGCAGTCTAAACATCTCCCGGTCACCCGCTGGCAGGAGGTCCTCCTCGACGCGCCCCACTCCATCCGATCGCTCCTCTGCATCGCGACTAATGAGACCCCTCATGAACATGTATTTGCCTTCCGCAGGAAGTCCACCTCTGGGGTCTCGCTCCCAACAGTTCCTGGACGCGTCCTCCTTTGGAAGCAAGTGCGGACCCATAAATTGGACCCCTTGGTCAAAAAAGTCCACCTCTTACATGCGAACCCGCAGTACGCTACGTGGCAAACCCCGATTGTCGCCAGGACACAGCCTCCCTCCAGGACCTGGCACACACTGGGTCCCCACCCACGACCCCTGACCTGACACCCCCCCCCCCCCCCCCCGGTTGCCTCATTCACCCCTGCACCACTCACCCTCCCTCCAGTGAACCTCATCGCAGCCCCCACCCCAGCAGGATCCGTCCTCCCGCTGGTTCCACTCAGGAGTGACGAAGACGAGGACAACACGCTTCCGGAGTCGCAGGTGACCAAGTCAGCACCCACATCACCACCAGGACTGAGGCGATCGCAGAGGAGGGTCAAGGCCCTCGACAGACGTAACTTGTGACATTTTCCACCACCCCGCCAGACTTGTTTTTAACAGGGGGTGAATGTGTCGTATTTTAAATGTATTACGGCACTGTCTGTATAGTCGAGGTACAAGGGTAAATCCCTGCCTGCTGGCTCCACCCAGTAGGTGGCGTATAAATGTGTGTGCTCACCGGTGCTGCAGTCATTCTGGTTCCAGCTACAGGAGGCACCACATCTTGCTCAATAAAGCCTTGATTATTCCACTATTCTCATCTTTGTGGTAATGATAGTGCATCACCTTCCAAATCAGATTTGTATAGTTCAACCTCCGGAGTTTTCCCCAACCCATCACCAAACATTTCTTCCTGCTAAATGGGACAGGAACCCCCTATGCCCCAGTGCCCCAACCACAAAGTATTCGCTCTTTCCTATATTTAGCTCATAGCCAGAAAATACACCAAAATGCTGCAAGATCCTCATAATATTTCCCATTGACGCCTCTTGATTTCGAACATATAATAGCAACTCGTCGGCGTATAGCAAGACCTTATGCTTCACTCCTCCTCTGATTATTCCTTCCCAAGCTTTTGAAACCCTCAGCACCATAGCTAGTGACTCTATCGCCAAAGCAAATAACAAAGGGAACATCAGACATCCCTGCCGAGTGCCCTAGTAACTTCATTGCAGTGTTAATGAAAGCCTACTTGTGACACTAACAAAGATGATAGATTATTATAGTATAGCCGAAAGGACTCAGAAGTCACTTTGTTAGTGCAAACACTGGCAAATGGGGCTGCATACAACAGCTGCACCCACGCTACGAAGCTCGGTCAAACTCAAATTTCTCTAGTATCATGAACAAGTAGTCCCGGTCGGCCGCCTTCTCTGCATCAAATGAAATAATGATCTCCGGAGCCAGACAACCCAGGGGTAAGAACCACATTCAACAACCATCTCAAGTTTGATGTCAGCCTCCGTACCTTTAGAAATGTTGTTTGGTCTTTTCCCAGCACCTCTGGAAGACAAGGTTCCAGTCTTAATGCCAACACCTTTGCTAAAAGATTCATCCCCAACCATATTGAACAAAAACCTACCTAGGGGAAGAAAATCCCCCACTGTCCCGACAACTACTGAGCCCGGAAAAAAGAATAAACATGAAAACAGAACAGAGAATATGTGTCCTCTCTAACCATCTCCACTATTACCCCAACCTAACTTGTATCAACATGAACAGTAAAACCCCAACCACCAACAGCCCCTGCACCCCTCAAAACGTGCCCCATCATGATCTCTGATGAAGATCTCTGCCTACTCCGGAGTTTCCAAGTAAACGTCCTTCGAGTCAAATGTGACTCTCAGCTTTGCTGGGTGCCCCACCCCAAACCACATTCCTTGACTGTTCAGGACAGTCTTCACCTTATTGAAGGCCACCCGTTGCCTTGCCAGCTCAGTGCCCATGTTCTGCTACATTCTTACCACGTTACCATCCCAATCAATCCTCCGGCATTTCTTGGCCCGCTCCAGGACCAGCTTCCTTTGGAAACTGTGGAACTGAATGATCACTGCATGCGGTGGCTCATTTGGTCTCGGCTTCTGCCTCAAGGCCCGGTGCGCCCTGTCCAGATCTAGAGCAGCAAACACCTCATCTCCGCTCATCAGCTGAGAAAACTTCACAGAGATGTATTCAGTTGGCCTTGAGACCTGAAGTCCCTCCAATAGACTCACCAGACTTAAGTTCATGCACCTGGACCTGTTCCCCATGTCGTCTAGATTTGCCTTCAGGTCCTTATTTCTGTCTCCAATAAGCACCATTTTGGCATCGAATGACGCAAGATGGTCCTTGTGCTGAGACAAGGCCTCCTCCACGCCTTTCAATTTCTCAGCCTGCTCACCTACCACCTTAGCCATCCTGCCAAGCTGCTCCCTAATCGGGCCCATGTCCTCCTCCACCATAGCTTTAAAAGACACCCTCATTTCCTGACCATGCCTCTCAAATCTCTCACCTATCTCCCCACCAAACATCCCCCATTCTTTTGCCATCACCCTGCCATCATAACCAGGGCGTTGGTGCATCCACTTTTACCAAATCTTTTCTTTTTCTTTTAAAAATTTAGAGCACCCAATTATTTTTTTCCAATCAAGGGGCAATTTAGCATGGCCAATCCACCTACGCTTTGCATCTTCACAGGAAGAATGTGCAAACTCCAGACGGACAGAGATCCGGATCCTCGGCACCATGAGTGAGCAGTGCTAACCACTGTGCCACCGTGCTGCCCTGTCTTTGCCAAATCTTTAGTTGGGCACAGTGCCTGTGATTTCCCTCCTCCGCCTCGGCATTCCCGATTAAACTTCCGTTGCTCTTTGGGCCGTTGGGTTAGAGCTCGAAAATTTCTCGAGAAAAGGGACAAAAAAGCCCGGAGTACCAGAATCTGCGTGGGAGCCACCTAAAATGTGA
Source organism: Scyliorhinus canicula (assembly GCF_902713615.1). Taxonomy (NCBI): domain Eukaryota; kingdom Metazoa; phylum Chordata; class Chondrichthyes; order Carcharhiniformes; family Scyliorhinidae; genus Scyliorhinus; species Scyliorhinus canicula. The sequence goes on from NC_052147.1 coordinate 181,973,752, forward strand.
TTGGCCGTTACATGCCGCTGCACTGGACGTCCCCATGATAACTGATATAAGGGTCATGACACATTACTATTATTATCTAATCTAGGCAATATCAGAGCTGGGAATGTTTGATGTAGAGACCTAGTGGTAATATGACCGTGAACCCATTGTCAATTGTCGTAAAAACCCATTCGGTTCACTGATGTCCTTTAGGGAAGCAAATCTTCCATCCTTACCTAGTCTGGCCTACATGTGACTCCAGACCCACAACAATGTGGTTGACTCTTAAAATGTCATCTGAAACGGTCCAGCTAACCACTCAGTTGTATTAAACCGCTATGAAAACACAAAAAGGGAATGAACCAGACGGACCACCCAGCAATGAACCAGGCACTAGAAACGACAATGGCAAACCCAGCCCTGCCGACCCTGCAAAATCCTCCTTACTAACATCTGGGTGCTTGTGCCAAAGTTGGGAGAGCTGTCTCACAGACTAGTTAAGCAACAGCCTGACATAGTCATACTCACATTACTATCAACATTCCTGGGTATGTCCTGTCTCATTGGCAGGACAGACCCAGCAGAGGGGGCGGATTACTATTGCTGAATCTCCCACAATCAACATTGATCAGAAACTGAACTGGACAAGCCACATTAATACTGTGTCTACCAGAATAGGTCAAGGCTAGGAATCCTACGGCGAGTAACTCACCTCCTGAACCCCCAAAGCCTGTTCACCATCTACAAGGCACAAGTCAGGAGAGTAATGGAATACTCTCCACTTGCCTGGATGAGTGCAGCTCCAACAACACTCAAGAAACTCGACACCATCAAGGACAAAGCAGCCCACTTGATTGCTCCCCTTCCACAAACATTCAAACCCACCACCACCGATGAACAGTGGCAGCCATATACAAGATGCACTGCAGTAACTCACCAAGGTTTCTTAAACAGCACCTTCCAAACACACGACCACTACCATCTGGAAGGACAAGAGCAACAGATAGCCGAGAACCCCACCGCCTGGAGGTTCACCTCCAAGTCACTCACCACCCTGACTTGGAAATAAATCGCCGCTCCTTCACTGTCACTGGGGTAACATCCTGGGTGGGATTCTCTCACCCTAGGCTGGGCCGGAGAATCGCTGGGCTGAGCACGAATTGTGCCACGATGCCCCGACGCCGGTCCGCCGATTCTCTGGAGAGCAGAGACACGGCACCACTTGCGCCGGCACGATCGGTGCGGCGCCGGTCGGGGGCCGAGTGGCCATGCAAAAAAAGCCCAGCCCCGCCGGCACCGTTCACACCTGCTCTTACCTGGCGGGACCTGACATGGAGAAGGGAGCCACTGCGCATGTGCGCATTGGTGGGGGTCGGCAGCTGGAGCGGCGTGAGTCACTCCAGTGCCGTGCTGGCCCCCCGTAGGGGTCAGAATTACTGCTCCTGAGGCCATGTTGATGCCGTCGAGAAACGCGACGGCGTTTACGACGGCGTCAACACTTAGCCTCAGGATCAGAGAATCCCGCCCTCTGGAACTCCCTCCCTAACAGTGGGTGTACCTGCATCTCAAGGACTGCAGCAGTTCAAGAAGGCAACTCACCACCATCTTCTGAAGGGCAACTAGGGATGGGCAATAAATGCTGGCCTAACCAGCGACGCCCACATCCCAAAATGAATTTTGAAGAAGAGAAATTAAGTTAAAATAAAAATGCAAGAGAAAGAAGTGAAGAAACGGGTTAGGGGAACAAAGAACAACTAAAGCTGGGCAAAGATAAACAGGGAAATTTTAACCCCCAAGGAGGCGTTGGTTATGTCAAATTGAGTCTCAGTGAGGTTACTTGCATAAGACCAAACTCCCCAGGTTTGGCTATACCTTGCCCTTACAATGTGCATCTAGCCTCCCCTGCCCTTAACCCCACAGTGTTCGGCTTACTTGCCATTTTCTCTCCAGCTGCTTTCCCATCAGACAGGCATGTTTGAAATCTGTTTAAACATTTGGAAAAATCTGTCCTACAGTTTACTTCTGTAGATGTCCAAGAAATGCCAAGCAGCTAACTATCATTGCCTCCACCCTGCCCCTCTTGCCAGTCCTGAGGGGCTAACATATTTACCTTTTTTAAAGTCAAAACATTTTTTGTTTATTTTGTTATGTTGGTTGGCAGTATTACTACAACTCTAAGTATTGATCTAGCATTTTGTTACTCAAGCTGAAACCTTTTTGTTTTAAAAAAAGGACCCAAAGCCTAACCAGGAAGGCTAGATTCTTCTGGCTGCTCAAGAGAGTAAAAATATCCTGTTATGACTCATTTTGCTTTTATCTGATCCCTTACTTATAATAAAGAACCACTGTTTTTTTAAGCATCCACCATAAGCACCAAACACACTAATTGATGATCGACTAGTGTATGCTACAAGAGTGAGAGTATATGAAAAGGAATAACTGGAACCTGCGGCTTAGGGCTGAAGCTATACTACAGAATTCTTACACGTACAGACAAATTTAAGCCTGAATTTGATTAACCTTTATCATCCAAAGCAGTAAGACAGATCTCTTAGATTTCTGGTAAATTCCAATTTGAGTTGAAGTAAAAGAATTGCTGTCAGAGAATGGAAAACATTCTTATTCTCATTAGGTGTTTCACCTAGCAGAAATTCTATCAACTGAAACAAAGAGATTTGAGTAACAGGTACTCATGAGCTTGCAATTTTCTGTTAACAACTAAGCTGGAATTTCAGCCATTGAATCATTGGGAACTCTTATCAACTAATTACAATATATATTTCTCAGTGCAAGCGACAATTCAATATGGATTTGTAGAGAACAGGTCACACCTGATGAACTTGATTACATTTCTTGAAGAGATCCATTCTTGAAGTAGTTATAGACTTCCAGAAGTTATTTGATAATGTCCCTCATATGGGATTTAGCTAAACTTGAAGGTCATAGACTGAAGGCTGATTATTGACCTAGTTAAGAAACAAGCTGAGCAGCAGGAGACAGAGACTTGGGGTAATGAGCGGGACATCCAATTAGCAGAATATAAGTAGGGGTGTCAACAAGGGGACAAGCAAGGCAGCACGGTGGTGCAATGGGTTAGCCCTGCTGCCTCACGCCTCTGGGGTCTCAGGTTCGATCCTGGCTCTGGGTCACTATCCGTATGGAGTTGCACATTCTCCCCATGTTTGCGCGGGTTTCGCCCCCACAACCCAAACATGTGCAGGGTAGATGGATTGGCCACGCTGAATTGCCCCTTAATTGGAAAAAATGAATTGGGTACTCTAAATTTTAAAAAAACAAGGGGACAAGCAGTGATGAATGAGCTGGTTTAATTAGTAACGTAATCATATGTGAACATTTATCAAATAGAGACCATAACATAATCTAGTTCACTGTAATGTTTGAAAGTGAAAAGCCAAATCAGCTACAAGAATTTTAGATTTAGGTTAGACCTGCTTTAATGAGATGAGACAGAGACTGTCCACAGTAATGAGTAAATCTGCTTATGGGTAAAACAACTGAAGAGCAGTGAAAGATGTTTCAGGAAAGATTTAATGGAAAAAGAACCAATTTATACCCCTGAGAGGGAAAAGCTCCACTTCACAGAAAACACAGTCACGTCACCAAAAGAGATAAGGAACAGCACAAAGCTAAAAGAAAAGGCTTACAAAAATCAACAGATCCTACTGAATGTGAAAGATACAACGAACAGCAAAAGGCCACAAAGAAGCTTATAAGAGCTACTGAGAGGGATTATGAAAGGAAGCTTGCAAGGGACATCAAAATCAATAAGAAGTAGTTTTCTAGTTACATTGTAAGAGTCCATACATTTGTTTCTATTTATTACCTAAATTCCCCTTTAATTTTTGCCATTACATTTTTGATCTATGAATGTTTAATGGACCTGTGACTTTAAGGCTAAGCAGCATGTGCCTTTAATTCAAACAGAAGTTTCTGGAAGGCTGTGTTGTTTTAGACTGTGATTGGAGATTGACTGGCTGGCACAGTGATGACTCAGTTTGATTGATTTAGCTGGTGGCAAGTAAATTGACCCAAAAGGCTGTGCTCTGTCTGGTTGCTGGTGGTGATTGGATCTGATCCCACTGGAATGTTTCAGAGCTTCAAGGATTAAGTTTCAGTTTCAGTTTGACTGCTGGCAGACCTACGGAAGAACTGTTGTCCTCTCCCCTCTCTGTTTTCTCCAGATAGGCTGTGTTTCTGAACAGGCAGGGAGTCTGGATGAAACTATGTACAGGGGAACCAATATAGGCTGCAACAGGGGAGAACCGACCAGCTCTCTCTGTAGAAAAGGCAGAGGCATGGAAATAAACCATGAAATGAAAGCAGAGTTTGATATGAAGCCAAGGGGCTTTTCCAGGAAAATCTGCGTGTTACATTTCTTTTTTTTAAAATATAATTTTTATTGGAATTTTTTACAGAAAATATAAAACATAACGACAAACAATGAAATGCAACAAAATAACCCATAATAACCGTACCACCCCCAGACCGTATCGACGCATGTATCCCATCCCCCACCCCCCCCCAACCCCAATGAACAACAAAAGAACTTCAAAATAAATTTAAATTAAATAAACAAACATAGTCATCGTCCGCCCCCCCCCACCTTTTCCCTCCCTGGATCCCACCACCCTCGACACTGTCCTCGCCACCCCCTTCCAGAACTCCTCCAGCGCCGGGCATGTCCAGAACATATGGGCATGGTTCGCTGGACTCCCCGAGCACCTGACACACCTGTCTTCACCCCCAAAGAACCTACTCATCCTTGTCCCAGTCATGTGGGCCCGGTGCAGCACCTTGAATTGGATGAGGCTAAGCCGCGCACACGAGGAGGAAGAATTAACCTTCTCCAGGGCATCAGCCCATGTCCCGTCTTCGATCTGTTCCCCCAGTTCCCCCTCCCACTTGGCTTTCAGCTCCTCTACTGACGCCTCCTCCGCCTCCTGCATAACCTTGTAGATATCAGATATCTTCCCCTCTCCGACCCAGACCCCCGAAAGCACCCTGTCGCTCACCCCCCTCGCGGGAAGTGAAGGGAATCCCTCCACCTGCCACCTAGCAAATGCCTTTACCTGCAGATACCTGAACATGTTCCCCGGGGGAGCCCAAATTTCTCCTCCAACTCCCCCAGGCTCGCAAACCTCCCATCAATAAACAGGTCCCTCAGCTGTCTGATGCCCGCTCTGTACCAACCCTGAAATCCCCCATCAATGTTCCCGAGGACGAACCTATGGTTCCCCCTTAACGGAGCCTCCATCGAGCCCCCCACTTCTCCCCTATATCGCCTCCACTGCCCCCAAATCTTGAGGGTAGCCGCTACCACCGGACCCGTGGTATACCTCGTAGGAGGGAGCGGCCACGGCGCCGTTACCAGGGCCCCCAGGCTTGTATCTCCACAGGACGCCCTCTCCATCCGTTTCCATGCTGCCCCCTCCCCCTCCATTACCCACTTGCGCACCATCGACACATTGGCCGCCCAATAATACCCCGAGGGATTGGGTAACGCCAGCCCCCCCCCATCTCTACCCCGCTCCAAGAAGACCCTCTTCACCCTCGGGGTCCCATGCGCCCAAACAAAGCTCATGATGCTGCTCATAACCCTTCTAAAAAAGGCCCTAGGGATAAAGATGGGCAAACACTGAAAAAGGAACAAGAACCTCGGGAGAACCGTCATTTTGACGGACTGCACTCTACCCGCCAACGATAGCGGCACCATGTCCCACCTTTTAAATTCCTCTTCCATCTGCTCCACCAGCCTGGTAAAATTAAGCTTATGGACAGTCCCCCAACTCCTGTCCACCTGCACCCCCAGGTATCTGAAACTCTTCACTGCCCTCTTAAATGGGAGTCTCCCAATTCCCTCCTCCTGATCACCCGGGAGTACTACAAATACCTCACTCTTGCCTAAATTTAACTTATAGCCCGAGAAGCCCCCAAATTCCGCTAACAGCTCCATCACCCCCGGCATTCCCCCTTCTGGATCCGCCACATACAACAGCAGGTCGTCCGCATACAGCGATACACGATGTTCCTCCCCACCCTGCACCAGACCCCTCCATCTCCCTGACTCCCTCAACGCCATAGCCAAAGGTTCAATCGCCAGTGCAAAGAGCAAGGGGGACAGGGGGCACCCCTGCCTGGTCCCACGTTAGAGCCTAAAGTACTCCGATCTCCTTCCATTTGTAACTACTCGCCATCGGAGCCGCGTAGAGCAGCCTCACCCATTTGATGAATCCCTCCCGAATCCAAACCGCTCCAGCACCTCCCACAGGTACCCACACTCAACTCTATCAAACGCTTTCTCCGCATCCAGCGCCACCACTATCTCCGCCTCCCCCTCCACTGCCGGCATCATAATAACATTTAGCAGTCTCCACACATTCGTGTTGAGCTGCCGTCCCTTGACAAATCTTGTCTGATCCTCGTGTATCACCCCTGGCACACAGTCCTCTATCCTGGTGGCCAGGATCTTCGCCAGCAACTTAGCGTCAACATTGAGGAGCGAGATAGGCCTGTATGATCCACACTGCAAGGGGTCCTTATCCCGCTTTAGGATCAGAGAGATCAGTGCCCGCGACATTGTCGGGGGCAAAGCCGCACCCTCCCATGCCTCATTGAAAGCTCGCACCAACAGGGGGCCCACCAGATCCGCATACTTTTTATAAAATTCCACCGGGAATCCGTCCGGCCCCGGCGCCTTACCTGACTGCATTTGTCCAATCCCCCCGACTAGCTCCTCCAACTCTATCGGCGCCCCCAGCCCCTCTACCAGCTCCTCTTGAACCCTTGGGAACCGTAGCCTGTTCATGAAGCTCTCCATCCCCCCTCTCCCCATCGGAGGTTCTGACCGGTACAGTTCCTCGTAGAAGTCCCTAAAGACCCCATTTACTTCTGTCTCCTTCTGCACTACATTCCCACCCCTATCCGTCACTTCACCAATTTCCCTAGCCGCATCTCGCCTGCGGAGCTGATGCGCCAACATCCTGCTCGCCTTCTCCCCATACTCATATACCGCGCCCTGCAACCTCCTCCACTGTGTCTCCGCCTTTCTGGTGGTCAACAAGTCAAATTTGGCCTGCAAACTGCGCCGTTCCCCCAGCAACCCCTCCACCGGTGCCTCCGCGTATCTCCTGTCCACATCCAGGAGCTCCCCCACCAGTCTCTCCCTCTCCTTCCTCTCCCTCCTTTCCCTATGGGCCCGGATGGAGATCAGCTCCCCCCGGATCACTGCTTTCAGAGCCTCCCAGACCATCCCCACCCGGACCTCCCCCGTATCATTGGTATCAAGATATCCCTCAATACTTCCCCGGACCCTCCTACACACCTCCTCATCAGCCAGCAGCCCCACATCCAGGCGCCAGAGCGGGCGCTGGTCCCGCGCCTCCCCCATCTCCAGATCAACCCAGTGCGGAGCATGGTCTGAGATCGCTATGGCCGAATACTCTGCATCCTGCACCTTCGGGGTCAATCCCCTGCTCAGGATGAAAAAATCTATTCGGGAATAGACCCTATGGACATGGAAGAAAAAGGAATACTCCCGCGCTCTCGGCCTCCCAAACCTCCAGGGATCCACCCCTCCCATCTGGTCCATAAACCCCCTCAGCACTCTGGCCGCCGCCGGTCTCCTACCCGTCCTTGAACTGGACCGGTCCAGTGGGGGATCCAGCACTGTGTTAAAGTGTCCCCCCATGATCAGGCCCCCTGCCTCCAGGTCCGGAATGCGGCCCAACAAGCGCCTCATGAAGCCGGCATCATCCCAATTCGGGGCATATACATTAACCAGCACCACCTTCTCTCCCTGCAGCCTACCCTTCACCATAATATATCTGGCCTCCTTGTCCGACACCACCTCAGCCGCCTCGAACGCCACCCTCTTCCCCACCAGGATCGCCACCTCCCGGTTCTTCGCGTCCAATCCTGAGTGAAAAACCTGCCCCACCCACCCCTTCCTCAGACGAACCTGGTCCGCCACCTTCAAGTGGTCTCCTGGAGCACAGCCACGTCCGCCTTCAGCCCCTTCAGATGAGAAAATACCCTGGTTCTCTTAACCGGCCCATTCAGCCCCCTCACGTTCCAGGTAATCAGCCGTATCAAAGAGCAACCTGCCCCTCTCCCCCGCCGGCTAGCCATAGCTTATCGACTGCTCACCCCAGGCCAGCTCGCCCCGCCTGACCCGTTCCCCATGGCGATAACGCCTCTCCTCTACCCCCCGGCCCACGCCAGCTCCTTCCTGGCCATTCCAGCAGCAACCCGGTATCCCCCCCCCCCCCCCCCCCACCCCCCCCAGGCTAGGACCCCACCTAGCCGCGACGCACCCTCCATGGTACTTCCGTGAGTCAGCTGACTTCTGCTGACCCGGCAGCTCCTGCCAAAACCCATCTCCTCCCGGCATGGGGTCATCCCCCTCTTGCCACCCCTCCTTGGCACCGCTTCAGCGCGAGAAAGAAAACCAGTAGAGGCCACGCCCCCACCTCCAGCTCCGCCCCCCCTGCCCCGCAGCGCGGACAACCAGAGGAAAGCCCGCGCTTTCACACTGCCACACCCCACCCTTCCGACGCAGCTCCTCAAAATCCAGTTTCACCCCAACCCCCGGCCCCGTACAGAAGAGAACATATAAAGCACATACCCCCAACGTTCCCCACATACCCCACACCCATACCCAACAGACAAACCCACCCGGAAACAGAGCAAAAAAAAAGCAGCATAAAAAAAACACGTGTCAAAATTGAAGAACAGCAACAGCGGAAAACAGCAACGGCCATAGTGTGTCCCCAGATCCTAGTTCGAGTCCAGTTTCTCCGCCTGTACAAAGGCCCACGCCTCCTCCGGGGACTCGAAGTAGTGGTGCCGGTCCTTATATGTCACCCACAGACGCGCAGGCTGCAGCATTCCAAATCTGACCTGCTTGGCATGCAGCACCGCCTTCGTCCGGTTGAACCCGGCCCTCCGCTTTGCCACCTCCGCACTCCAGTCCTGGTAGATTCGTACTACCGAATTCTCCCACTTGCTGCTCCTCTCTTTCTTGGTCCAGCGCAGCACACACTCCCGGTCGCTAAATCGATGGAACCGCACCAGCACCGCCCACGGGGGTTCATTTGCCTTAGGCCTCCTGGCCAGCACTCTGTGGGCTCCCTCAAGCTCCAGGGGCAAATGGAAGGACCCCGCTCCCATCAACGAGCTCAACATCGTGGTCACGTACCACGGGAGCTCAACGAGCTCAACATCGTGGTCACGTACCACGGGAGAGTGTGATACATTTCTAAACTACAATGAAGATTGTTACAGGCTGAAAACCAAGGACTTTGATCAACTAGTGTGCTATGAAGAAAGTGTGCTAAACTATTGCCATTGGAAGCAAAGACTCTTATCTTTGCACCTTCATTCTGATTATTTTCACCCCAACCCCCCTCTGTGTCCATCTGCCTTGTGTGTGTGGGTAAAGGGTGAAACAGTAAAAGGGGGTAGGGAGTAAGTTATCTTGCTTGTTATCCAGTTGTAATTACTGTATATTTCATTATTATTCGTGCTATTAATAAACAGTAATTGTGTTTCAACTTACAAACCAGGTGACTGTAATTTCTAGGCAGCCACGGCCAAAGACTTTGGGGATTTTATACAAATTATTGGTTAAATAACTTATGTTGTAACTCCAGGACAAGTGGGACTGAGGAGGCATTTTAGGATAGAAGGGATGTTGGTGTTAACGCCATTATGTGAGAACTATGGGTTTAAGCCGGGGTGGGACGGACGCTATGTATAGAAAGTGGAAAGAGGTGGGGCTAGTGAGGGCGAGGGATTTGTATCTGAAAGAGAGGTTTACAAGCATAGAGGCGCTGAGAGGGTAGAGTGAATTTAAGTATTTACAGGTAAGGGACTTTGCATAGAATGTGTGGAAAGGATTTCCCAGGCTGCCGAAGGATGCCCTACTGGAACGGTTGCTGCTTCCGGAAGCGGAAGGGGAGGTTAGGATTGCCGACATATATGGGTGGTTGGGAGAGGAGGTGGGTGTGCAGATGGTGAGGATCCAGGAGAAATAGGAGGAGGAGTTGGCTGGGGAGATAGGTTGTGGAGTGAGGCGCTGCGCAGGGCGAATTCGGCCTCCTTGTGTGTGAAAATGAGCTTGATACAGTTTAAAGTAGTACACAGGGTGCATATGACTCGGGCAAGGATGATCGGGTTCTTCCAGGGAGTGGCAGACGAGTGTGAGAAGTGTGGGTGGGGACCAACAAACCATGCGGGTGCTGTGAGAAGGTAGAGAGGTACTCGGCGGGCATGATCGGCTCGCGAGCAAAGATTGTAGGAGTGGCGATATGGTGGTGATTTTCAGGGCATCGGAGAAGCCCGAGTTGATGGAGGGCAGGAAGGCCGGTATTGTGGCCTTCGCCTCTCCGATTGCCCGGCGGAGAATTTTACTGGAATGGCAGTTGGCAAATCAGCCGGGGGTGGCAGCATGGCTAAGGGATCTATACGATTTCCTCAGGTTGGAGAAAATTAAATATGATTTATAGGGATCAGCGGAGGGTTTGAGGCATGGTGGGGGACTATTAGTGGCCACGTTTGAGGAACTGTTCGCCATGGGGGGGGACAGGGTGAAAAAGGGGAACAATCTGTACACACTGTAAAACTGTGAGTTGGGGAGTGTGTTCCCTGGATTATTTATGTTTTGTAACTGTGTGAATAAGTTTGGAATAAAATACATTAAAAAAAAGGAATTGTTTATATTAAACAGGAAGATGTTATATAAATTTACACAGGAAATCTATGCCAAAAGCAAGGTTCTAAGAAACATTATATTTTAAGGAAGTAGGTGACACGAGGAAGGGTGTATTTATTGTCAATACCAAGTTGGCCAAACAACAAAAAAGCAGCAAAATTGACTAAAACCTTAAAGCAGCTCAAAGATCATGATGTGTGATTAACCACTACCTGTTTCTTCTGATGGAGGCAATACAGAACTTCATGTTGCTTATTTATTTACATGAATGTGGCATGCAGCCAGTGCTAAACATGCTGTTGACTGGCTGTATGTTGAGCAGTAGGGCCAAAGTCATAAGAGGCTAGCACAAGTTCCAGTTAGTCTGCATACTTAAAGCTAGCCTGTAATTCTCAATTACATACTGGGAATCATTGTAAAAGTGAGTTTGATCTGGGGAAGGCACACAAATGGTGTATCATGGCAGAGACCCAATACCCAGGACTTTCTGATGCTGCATTGGTGACAGGTGGCCAGCGGGGAAGATGCATCTATTAAGAATAAGCCTGAGGACCTTGTGGACAAGCTTTAAGAAAGTTGTGGGGCCAGATGGCAGTAACAGTCAATGGCTCCAAGGGCCGAGATGCAGTGCCACAAGGGGTTCAATGGTCTAATCAGTGGTCAAGACTAGTGTCTGCATTTTCAGATGCCTTATCCTACCAATTGTACCACGAGTCTCATGCACTGTTTTAAATCCTTCACTCACGTACCAACAATCTCTGCCTTTCACAACACATACGCTTAGCATTCATAGCTTCACCTCACCCACAAGCTTTGTTGCAAGCTTCACAACCACTCTCAGAGTGCACACATTGCAAGGTATTCAACTATGAAAACCACAGCAACCAAACACAGTGCACTATGCCCATTGTCATGTGAGAGTACCTTTAAGAAATGGTTTTTTTGTAAATTGGTGTGTATATAAGTATATGTAGTGAGAGTACCTTTAAGAAATGGGTGTTTACAACTGCAGTGATGTCAGAGAGTGGGTGGAGCTGGGCTGTCTGTCAGCTTTTTACTTTAATGAAATGAAAATGAAATAAAAATTGCTTATTGTCACGATGACGTCATCAATGACGTTACTGTGAAAAGCCCCTAGTCGCCACATTCCGGCGCCTGTCTGGGGAGGCTGTTTGCTGCAGGTGTGTTTTAGTTTCGTTTTCAGAGTTGGATAGCTGCAGTCACAGCCAGAAGGTGTATTAGAGTCTCTCTCTGTAATCTAAAGAATGTAAATCGATCCTTTGGTGATTTTAAACTAATAACTGCTCAGTAGTGATTTAACCTGATGTGCTTCTGTTGAAAGGTTTTGTACGCGATTCTCTGAGCCCCGTGCCGGGCTGGAGAATCGCCGCAATTGCGCCATGATGCCGGCGCGCGATTCTCTGAGGTGCGGAGAATCAGCGCCATTTGCGCCGGCGCGTTGACGTGGCGCCGGCCACGGGCCGATGGAATCGGCGGGGCGCCGATTCTCTGTTCCGGATGGTCCGAGCGGCCGCGCGGAAAAGCAGAGTCCCACCGGTGCTGCCAGACTTGCTGAGATTTTCCAGCATGTTCTCTTTCGTGGAATGAGACCCGTCACTCCACAGTGCCCTTGCTGTTGTTTGTCAGCCAGCCAGCCTAGATGGCCGTAATTCATGCTGAGGTGGCGCACACCAAAGCTGTACCTGATGGTCCCAATGGGCTCATTGAATATACTCTGTAAAAACATCTTCAGTCTCCCCTACTGACTATTAGCCTTTCACCAACCGTGCTGCAGTCAATAGGGTAGCACTGCATACAAGAACTGGGACAGGCAAAGGCAAACGGAAAATGAGCACCAAGGGAATACACAAGGGTTGACTTTGCAATGTAATATGGCAATGTTTTTATTTACAAATTTGGGTTAGGGTGTTCTTTGTGTGTGTTTGTATTGTGACCATGTACATGCTTTTGGTCAGTGTCAAAAGAAAGGCAACCATTGGTGAATGGGGAATTGGGGATGCGTTCACCAGTACTATAGTGAAACGAGCTTGCTTTGGACAGTGTGTCTGTAAAGGGAATCTATTAGTTGCTTTCTCCCTTCCTCCTCCCTCAGCTGATGGACATATAGCTAATGACAAGCTATATCTAGAAGATAGCTATATTTTGCAGCATGCAGCAGACAATGATGAATCTTGCCACACACGGAGGAGTACTGCAGAGCTCCCCCAGCGTGGTCGAGGCAGCAGCATTGCTCAAACATCCCAATTATCTGCTTGATCATATTCTGTGTGGCAGAATGACATTTGTTATGTGCTTTTGCCCACATGTGTGTCAGTTGTGCATTGGAGTCAGCAGATAGCCCTCGTTGCTCAGTAGCCACCTACTGTTTTGTCATGCATTCAGATGCAGGTTTTACAGTGGATTGGAGCTGAATGAAGACAAAGTAAATGCTGGGGTGTTCCTGGATGAGAATCCTAACAATTTGTAATTTGTAAGACTGTAAAGGAAGACTACTAAACCACAAGAGTGATAGCAATGATTAATAAGTATATGTTATGTTAAAAGAAACTCTAATTTAAACAGAACCAAACAATCAATCACATTCATAACACAGTACTGTATTAGCTTTCCAATTTACAGTTCAAAATGGTTCCTAAATAAAGTCGTGAAGACCTTTGGAGAGAGAGAGAAAGACGCTTTCAGGAATAGCCTGAAAATCCCATGGCTTGTCAATCTAAGATCCTATGGGCCTGCTGTTCAACTTAAAATTTTATATCAGACTGAAAAGCATCAGACAGACTTGCTCCTCCCATTAATTATATAAAATGTATCCCACGCATAAAGCATTCTTCCATCTCCTCCCACCAAGATGTCCCATGACCTGCTTAGCTAGAATAAACATAAACCCTCACGTTGTCTACACCCAGGGAACCTCCAACATTCAACACAATGTTCCATTAGCCATCTTTCTGTAAACAAGGTAATGGTTAAAATCAATGATTACCTCACCCTTACAACTCCCTAATCACAGCTTTTCCAGACATATTGCATGTCTTTGAACCCAGGGCTTTTAATAATACTACTACAACAAAATATAAAATAATATATATAACAATTTGCTACATTCATTATAGGGTGTATTGGACATAAACCTCCATGATACACTGCGTATGATCACACTGGGTACGGTCACACAACCTGACACTGAAAGAGAGTGGAATCTCTTTTCATGGATAACTCTTCAGAATTGAAATGCAATGCCTGCAAAGACAGATGTACACAGTGACATCTTGTACTATGGGAAAGCCGGCAATCTCTGCAAAGCCACATGATCACTGCACCTACCTTTTGTTCGCAAGTGAGAATGGAATGTATTCAGGTTTCTTGAGACATTTTAAAAAAAATTTAGATTACCCAACTATTTTTTCCAATTAAGGGGCAATTTAGCGTGGCCAATCTACCTACTCTGCACATTTTTGGGTTGTGGGGGCGAAACCCACGCAGACACAGGGAGAATGTACAGACTACGCACAGACAGTAATCAAAGCCGGGAACTGAACCTGTGACCCTGGCGCTGTGAAGCAACAGTGCTACCATGCCGCCATAGGATTAGAGTCTCAGAGACCTCCCTGGAGTTCACTGTGAACTGGGAGATGTTGGATGGTTACCTTCGGCAGCCTGGGAGGAGTCGGGGCAAATGGTTTGTGACCAGAGTCACTTTCACAAGCACTGTCAATTCCATTCTTGGCCTGTTCTGAGGTTACTGTTATGGTGGCAGATTTTGGTGAGGATCTATTTCGAGAAGGCAATATGCCTGGCTCACTGGGTGAAATTTTTCAACCCATCACAAAAAGAACAGGACTTGGAAATGAGGCGAGCCATTCAAAAGTCCATTGAGTTGGCTGGGTGGACTGGAAAATTCCAGCCACTATTTCTCGCTGAGGTTCAGGTCGGAGAATTGCTCCCTGGGCATCCTGAGTGGATATGACCTGCTGCTAAAAGCCATTCTCTCTTCCGACATCTTGTCTCTGTCGTCTCTACTTATGCTCCATCATGGTGTAGAGCAAGAGGGTGCAGAATATTGCATCTATGCTCGGAGCAAGTGATTTGGATAGAAACCTTGAAGTCAGGCTGTGGTGATTCACCATGTGTCATTCCACTATCTGCAAACTTCAGCAACAACTCTGGAAACCACCAAACGCTTCTACAAACACAGCAAGAGTCAGCAGAAATCAAGCAGGAACTAAGCTAAAAATAGTTCATGAGCTTTTTAAATATTGCTGGTGGGGGTTAGTCGGAATACATCTTCAGCTCTGCATGTTTAAGAGAGAGTGTTAGCTAGTGTTGACATCCAAAGATGCAGACTGGCCTCAAATCTGTTTTCCACTTTGATTATTGCAATCTGTACACTTCTAGTGGATGCTTCCTGCACGCAGTTTAAAAACTCACTAAAATGTCATTCAGCATGGCCAGCACCATAAGTGGCATTTTGGAGATGGAAGGGGCACAAGATAAAACAGGCCCTACATGGATGAATTTTGTGTCCATCTGAAGACCAACGTGAGTTATTGTTGCAGTTCCCTTTCTGAAATAAAATTAGTGAACCAGTGCTGCTTTTCTAGTTATTTTAACTGGTATCTCAGTATGCAGCACCATTCTTGGCAGCTATTTTTGTTCCAGCTGCTCCTGTTCCCATTCTTGCCTTTGTTTTCTGGATTTGTTTATTTATTGTCACAGGTATCGAGGTACAGTGAAAAGTATTTTTCTGCGAGCAGCTCAAACAGATCATTAAGTACATGAGAATAAAATAAAATAAAAAGAAAATACATAATAGGGGAACACAAGGTACACAATGTAAATACATAAACACAGGCATCGGCTGAAGCTTACAGGAGTGTAGCATTAATCAGATCAGTCCATAAGAGAGTCGTTTAGGAGTCCCGTAACAGCGGGTAAGAAGCTGTTTTTGAATCTGTTCGTGCGTGTTCTCAGACTTCTGTGTCTCCTGCCCGATGGAAGAAGTTGAAAGAGTGAGTAAGCTGGGTGGGAGGGGTCTTTGATTATGCTGCCTGCTTTCCCCAGGCAGCGGGAGGTGTAGATAGAGTCAATGGATGGGAGACAGGTTTGTGTGATGGACTGGGCTGTGTTCACGACTCTCTGAAGTTTCTTACAGTCTTGGGCCGAGCAGTTGCCATACCAGGCTGTGATGCAGCCAGATTGGATGCTTTTATGGTGCATCTGTAAAAGTTGGTAATTTCTTTACTTTCTCCCTCCTGTATTTTGACTTGTCATTATTCGAGAACTGATCCACTATAGTCGTGTCGTCAGCAAACTTGTAGATGGAGTTGGAACCAAGTTTTGCCATGCAGTCATGTGTACACATGGTGTATAGTAGGGGGCTAGGTACACAGCCTTGCGGGGGGCCCCGGTATTGAGGACTATTGTGGAGGTGTTGTTGTTTATTCTTACTGATTGTGGTCTGTAGGTCAGGAAGTCGAGGATCCAGTTGCAGAGCGAGGAGCCAAGTCCTAGGATTTGGAGCTTTGATCTGAACTTGGTTGGGATTATGGTTTTGAAGGCGGAGCTGTAGTCAATAAATAGGAGTCTGAAGTAGGAGTCCTTGTTTTCGAGATGCTCTAGGGATGAGTGTAGGGCCAGGGAAAAGGCATCTCCTGTGGACGGGTTGCCACGATATGCGAATTGCAGTGCATCAAAGCACTCTAGGAGTATGAAGTTGGTGCGCTTCATGACCAACCTCTCGAAGAACTTCATTATGACTGATGTATGGGCCACCGGACGGTAGTCATTGGGGCACGTTGCCTGGTTCTTTTTTGGTACCAGTATGATGGTGGTCTTCCTGAAGCAGGTGGGGATCTCAGAGGGGAGTAGGGACAGGTTAAAGATGTCTGTGAATACCTCTGCCAGCTGGTCCGCGCAGTGTCTGAGTGCACGACCAGGGATCCCGTCCGGACCCGTCACCTTCCGAGGGATCACTTTCAGGAAGTCCGATCTGACTTCGGAAGCTGTGATGGTGGGTATTGGTGTGTTGTGGGTCGCTGGGGCATTCGACAGCGGATCGATGGTTTCCTGCTCGAACTGAGCATAGAATGCATTTAGTTCATCAGGGGAAATTGCGCTGCTGCTGGAGATACTGCTCGGCTTCGCTTTTCTTTGCTCAAAGCTGCAGCTCCTCTCACACGGAGTAGGATTACTGTGGCAATAACACATCAGCAGTCTCACAAATTGTCAGATTTATTCATCAAAGGCAATTTTGAAACTTGCTATCTTGGGATTTGAATTCAATACTTTGGTGTTGCTGGTCAAAGCCAAACTACTACACCCCTTTGAACGATAAAGGTGACAGGTCTATGTGATGCAGTGCATTTCAGGTTGGATGCTCATTCCAGTGTATGTGAGGAAACTGATGTTATGCCTTCAGTTGATATCAGCAAAGGGCAGCACGTCAATAAGAAATAGGAGGGTTCAAAGGATAGATCCTTCAGGGTGGGAAAGAAAAATTACGTTGCTAATTTCCATGCATCCCAGTAATTGGAATGCTATTTGTCCCACACTGAAGAACAGTGAAAAGAACTGTCTAACTGTAGGAATAGTGACATACTAACAGAAAAACATGTTTTGGTAACCTAATTTGGTCTCATTCTAACAGTTATAATAGACTTTCAGTGAGCTGTATGGAAGCTGGATTCAGACTCCAAACGCCAGAGTTAGAGGATATTTTCATTGAAAAGAATGGTACCAGGGGTGAAAGGCCTCATTTATGCGGAGAGATTAGGATGCATTCCTTGCATCAGAGAAGGTTAATGGGAGACTGGTTAGAGGTACTACAATCAGGGGGCGATTTTATAGAGTAACTCCGGAGAAATTTTCCAATATCTAAGGAGTTGGTACACCGAAGATCAATTTAATTGGCAAAAATAACAAAGGGTGAGACAGATATGGGAAGGAAAGTTTACACAGTGTGGTAAACCACTGTACACCTGTATTAGGGGATGTAAGGTAGGACCTGTACTACAGGTTTGCTGCTAGCCCCTGCCTGCTGGCTCCGCCCAGTAGGAGGAGTATAAATACGCGTGTCCTCTATTCGGCAGCCATTTCGCCAGCTGCTGTGGGAGGCCACACATCTTACTGCAATAAAGCCACAGTTGTATCCAACCTTAGCCTTTGTATAATTGATCATGCATCAATTTATTGCAGAAAGACTTTCTAAAAGATGGACCTCCAAATCAAATCACATTGCCTGCAGCTGGATCCGCAATCAAGAGACGCCAAAAAGGACTTTAATCACTGGCTAGCTTGCTTCGAGGCCTATATCAACTCAGCGACCACCCCTCCAATGGAGGCTTAAAAGATACAGATCCTGTACTCAAGGTTGAGCTCCAACGTGTTTCCGCTGATCCAGGACGCCTCAAACTACGCAGACCCCATGGCGCTCCTCAAAGAAAACTACGCACAGAAAACGAACACACTCTTCGCCAGGCACGTACTCCCAACTGGCTCTCAACTCCCTGGTGAGTCCATAGAAGACTTCTGGCGTGCCCTAATCCCACTCATCCGGGACTGTGACTGTCAGGCCGTTATGGCCCCTGAACATTCCAACCTTCTTATGCGCGATACGTTTGTAACGGGGATTGGGTCGGACCTCATACACCAAAGACTGCTAGAAGGGGCCACGCTCGACCTAGCTGAGACTAAAAAGCTAGACCTCTCCATGACAGTCGCCTCACGTAATGCTCAGGCCTACCCCTCCGGATGCGCGCCCACCCCTCCTCTCCCTTGTGGACCCCACAGACGGCTGCCCCAGCCGGGGCTTTACCCAGCCAGTACACCTATGCCACACCCGGGGGTCCGCGATGTTACTTCTGCGGCCAGCAGAAGCACCCCACCAACGCTGCCCGGCCCACACTGCCATTTGCATGGTTTGCGGCAAAAAGGGTCCCTCCGTTCTCCATCTTCTGACGCCAGCTGTGTGCCAGGCCCGCGCAGTCGCCGCTATCGCCCCCTCCCCCCTGACCTGCACACAATGGGCGTCGTCATCTTCGTCCCGGACCACACGCAGCCAGTGGGCGCCGCCATCTTCACCTCCCTGGACCACGCGCAGCCAGTGGGCGCCGCCATCTTCACCTCCCGGGGCTGCGAGTGGCCAGTGGGCACCGCCATCTTCCCCCCTCAGTCCACGTGCGGCCCATGGGCGCCACCATCTTGTCCAGCCCCTGAACGTGCGGCCCATGGGCGCTGCCATCTTGTCCAGCCCCCACAACGTGCGGCCCATTGGCGCTGCCATTTTGTCCCCCGCAAGATCTTCAGCGCCGCCATCGTGTCTTACCCACGGGGCATGGACGCCGACAGCATTCCACGACCTGGGCCCCCCACATTCTCCATCTTCTGACGCCAGCAACGACCGACCGCAGCTCGCCTCAGTGATGATCGACCAGTCTTGTCCACACAACATTGCCACCGCTTTGACCAGTGTGAAAATCAACGGTCACATGACCTCTTGCCTGATGGACTCCGGGAGCACCGAAAGCTTCATCCACCCGGATATGGTAAGGCGCTACTCCCTCACAGTCCACCCCGCCAATCAACCATCTCCCTGGCCTCCGGATCCCATTCCATCATGATCCGGGGGTTCTGCACGGTCCCTCTCACGGTCCACGGCGTAGAATTCAGCGGCTTCCGCCTCTACGTCCTTCCTAATCTCAGCGCTGCACTACTAGTAGGTCTGGACTTCCAGTGCAATCTCCAGAGCCTTACCCACAAATTCGGCGGGCCCCTACCTCCCCTCACTGTGTGCGGCCTCGCGACCCTAAAGGTCGACCCACCCTCCCTCTTTGCCAATATAACTCCGGATTGCAAACCCGTTGCCACCAGGAGCAGATGGTACAGCACCCAGGACAAGACCTTTATCAGGTCCAAGGTCCAGCGGTTGCTTCGGGAAGGCATCATCGAGGCCAGCAATAGCCCATGGAGAGCCCAAGTGGTAGTCGTTAAAACTGGGGAGAAACACAGAATGGTCGTGGACTACAGCTAGACCATCAATCGGTACATGCAGCTCGATGCGTACCCCCTCCCACGCATATCTGATATGGTCAATCAGATTGCGCAGTACCGGGTCTTCTCAAAGATAGACCTCAAATCCGCCTACCACCAGCTCCCCATCCGTAAATTGGACCGCCCATACACTGCTTTCGAGGCGGACGGTCATCTCTATCACTTCCTCAGGGTTCCCTTCGGCGTCACTAACGGGGTCTCAGTCTTCAAAAGGGAGATGGACCGAACGGTTGACCGGTATGGTTTGCGGGCCACCTTCCCACCTAGAGAACGTCACAATCTGCGGCCACGATCAGCAGGACCACGCCACCAACCTTGCCGAATTCCTCCACACTGCCACCCTCCTCAACCTCACCTACAACAAGGAGAAGTGCGTGTTCAGCACAGCCCGCTTAGCCATCCTTGGCTATGTGGTCCAGAACGGAGTTCTGGGGCCCGATCCCGACCGCATGCACCCCCTCATGGAGCTTCCCCTCCCCCACTGCCCCAAGGCCCTCAAACGCTGCCTGCCGATCTTCTCCTACTACGCCCAGTGGGTCCCAAACTATGCGGACAAGGCCCGCCCAATCATTCAGTCCATCCACTTTCCCCTTACAGCCGAGGCACAACAGGCCTTTGCCCGTATCAGAGCTGATATAGCCAAGGCCGGGGTGCACGCAGTAGACGAGACACTGCCCTTCCAAGTAGAAAGCGACGCATTAGACGTCGCATGTGCCGCCACCGTCAATCAGGTAGGCAGACCCGTGGCATTCTTTTCCCGCACCCTTCATGCCTCAGAAATTCGGCACTCGTCCGTCGAAAAAGAGGCCCAAGCTATCGTTGAAGCTGTGCGGCATTGGAGGCATTACCTGGCCGGCAGGAGATTCACTCTCCTCACTGACCAACGGTTGGTAGCCTTCATGTTTAACAACACGCAGCGGGGCAAGATCAAAAATGATAAAATCTTGTGGTCTATAATTACGAGATTTTGTATCACCCTGGCAAACTCATCGAGCCCCCAGACGCCCTATCCCGAGGTACATATGCCAGCGCACAAGTAGACCAACTCCGGGCCCTATAGCCTTTGTCACCCGGGGGTCACACGCTTGTACCATCTTGTCAAGGCTCGCAATCTGCCCTACTCCGTTGAGGAAGTACGGACAGTCACAAGGGACTGCCAGGTCTGTGCAGAGTGCAAGCCGCACTTCTACCGGCCGGACTGTGCACGCCTAGTAAAGGCCTCCTGCCCCTTTGAACGCCTCAGCGTGCATTTCAAAGGGCCCCTCCCCTCCACCGACCGAAACACATATATTCTGAGTCTGGTCGATTAGTACTCCAGGTTCCCCATCGCTATCCCATGCCCCGATATGACGTCTGCCTCCATCATCAAAGCCCTAAACACAATCTTCGCTCTGTTCGGTTTCCCCGCCTACATCCACAGTGACAGGGGATCCTCATTCATGAGCGATGAGCTGCGTCAGTTCCTGCACAGCAGCGGTATCGCCTCCAGCAGGACGACCAGCTATAATCCCCGGGGAAACGGACAGGTAGAGAGGGAGAACAAGACGGTATGGAGGGCCGTCCAACTGGCCCTACGGTCCAGGAACCTCCCAGCCTCTCGCTGGCAGGAAGTCCTCCCGATGCACTACACTCCATCCGGTCACTACTGTGCACCGCTACGAATAACACACCCCATGAGCGTCTTTTTGCCTTCCCCAGGAAGTCCACATCAGGGGTGTCGCTCCCGACTTGGCTCGCAGCTCCAGGACTGGTCCTGCTCCGTAGGCATGACCAACTCCACAAGGCGGACCCATTGGTGGATAGGGTGCACTTGCTCCATGCCAACCCCTAATATGCTTATGTGGCGTACCTCGACGGCCACCAAGATACTGTCTCCCTCAGGGACCTGGCACCAGCAAGTTCCAACCATACACACTTCTCCGGCCCGGCGCCACCCTCCCCCTCCGGTGGCGGCGCTCCCAACATTAACCCCACCAGGACCATCCCTCCTTCCCCTGCCCACGCCAGAGGATGAAGAGGATTTCGGCACACTCCCGGAGTCATCCAACATCAGGCCAGCATCAACATCGCCGCCACCGCTATGTCACTCCCAGCGGAACATCAAGGCATCAGACCGATTGAATCTCTAACAGGCACCGGACTTTCAAAGGACATTTTTTTTCTTTTCCCTGATAAAACACTGTACATAAATTCACTACCGTATATAGTTCTCATCACCCCCCGCCGGACTCATTTTTACCCGGGGGTGAATGTGGTAAACCACTGTTACACCTGTATTAGGTGATGTAAGGTAGGACCTGTACTACAAGTTCGCCGGTAGCCCCTGCCTGCTGGCTCCGCCCAGTAGGAGGAGTATAAATATGCGTGTCCTCTATTAAGCAGCCATTTTGCCAGCTGCTGTGGGAGGCCACACATCTTACTGCAAAAAAAGCCACAGTTGTATCCAACCTTAGTCTTTGTACAATTGATCGTGCATCACACAGTGAGTCAACATCATCTGGAATGCACTGCCTGAGAGGGCGGTGGAAGCAGATTAAAAAAATGATTTTGAAATTTGAGTTTGGATAAATACGAAGTTGAAAGAATTGCAGGGCATGAGGAGAGAGCAGGAGAGTGGGCCTAATTGTGTAACTGCTTTGAAAAGATGGCACAATCATGAGATGAATAGCCTTCCTCAATCTAAATATAGCATCTAATCCCCTTTTTGCTTCTATTGATTTGATTAATTGATTTATTATTTTAACTACAGATTAACAGCTTAGAATATACCATGATAAAGTTGTGCTGATCTTCCGCAGACACTGGAGTATGACATCAAATTAAATATACTGTAATATAAATACAACATGTGGTCCCATTTTGTTTTGAACGCATGTTAACAAAATTATTAGATCCATAATTTTTTTGATTGAATTAAATACATATTATCCTTGAATTAAAGTATTTCAGCTATATTTATCTTTGATATGAACTTGAAACCTGTGCTGCATGTAGAATTACATTTTGGATTATGTATGTAGTGCAAGTGTGTATCCTATTTAAATATTCTTTTTTAAAAAAGCATGTGGAGCATAGCAAATAATTAACAGGTAGATAGTGTTTAAATTAGCGACTGCTTGGTCATGATGGAACATGACTCACCAATTGCAATCACAAATTTAACTCCAACCTAGCTACTCATTATTCAAATATGCATATATAAATAATATGTAATATTATGGGAATATTGCCTGTCCTGAACTGAAGTCATAAACTATAAATGAGGGTTGCTACTTTTGGGTTGGGCAATGTAACATATTTAATCACTCCTAAAATGCCGAAGAAACATCATTAATGCTAAACCTTGGAGTTTAGTTAATATTTCCATTACATGTTAAAGGTTAAATCTTACCATGTATTGTACCAGACTTTAATATTTCTCATCAGTAGCAATTTTGGTGACCAGTTCATTTCACTGTTCTCATTATAACTGTTATGGTACAATTTGCTGCGGATGTGATTTTCCTTCCTCCGTCACCATTAAATAACAATTACATAGAACCTGCAACAAACAGTGAGGTGTTAGTGGGCAGCACGGTAGCATGGTGGTTAGCATAAATGCTTCACAGCTCCAGGGTCCCAGGTTTGATTCCCGGCTGGGTCACTGTCTGTGCGGAGTCTGCACGTCCTCCCCGTGTGTGCGTGGGTTTCCTCCGGGTGCTCCGGTTTCCTCCCACAGTCCAAAGATGTGCGGGTTAGGTGGATTGGCCATGCTAAATTGCCCGTAGTGTCCTAATAAAGTAAGGTTAAGGGGGGGTTATTGGGTTACGGGTATAGGGTGGTTACGTGGGTTTGAGTAGGGTGATCGTGGCTCGGCACAACATCGAGGGCCGAAGGGCCTGTTCTGTGCTGTACTGTTCTATATTTAAACCTTTCAAAATTATTCAAACTTTCCAATGTGAGATTAGTTGAGGTGACATACTCCACTAAGACTTAATCTGCTTCTTATTGACTTCTGGTTCCCACAAAAACCTCCTTTCCTTATCAATTGCAATGCAAACTATGGTACAGAATACTCAGGAAATTAAACGATCGAAGATAGTAGACATAAGAAAGTGCGATTGCCACAGTTGTCTCAGGACAGGCCAGACAAGATTTGCTGATCAGTGATGAGGCATACTTAGTTAATTTAACAGCAAGGTGCAATTATCCAACAATGATCATAATACGATTGAACACAATGTTAGCTTTGAAAAGAAGGAACACAAAGCTGTCACTAAAGGCTGAATCTTACCATGGGTTTCGGGAACCCGATATCAGGGCCAAATGGGGATCCTCTCTTGCTGGCAGCAGGGCCAGCTCAGCAACATCCCTAAGCTCGCAATCCAGTTAAAGATATGATGTGGAGATGCCGGCGTTGGACTGGGATGAGCACAGTAAGAAGTCTTACAACACCAGGTTAAAGTCCAACAGGTTTGTTTCAAACACGAGCTTTCGGAGCACTACTCCTTCCTCAGGTGAGGAAGGAGCTGCGTTCCGAAAGCTCGTGTTTGAAACAAACCTGTTGGACTTTAACCTGGTGTTGTAAGACTTCTTACTGTGCTCCAGTTAAAGATAGTGGGTGGGGTGTAGGTGCTGCTGGCTTCAAATGGAAGCCCCTTGAAGGGGAAATTTTATATTAATATTTGGGATGGTAAGAGGTAAAGCCCCTTGGGAAGAAGTGGATACCTTTCCTTTCCTGGTCCCTCTTTTGAGCATGGAGTTATCCTTGGAAGGTATACGACTTGGTAGGGTGGAGGAACAAAGGGTACAAATACATCCATCACTAAACGTTGTACCCAAGATTAGCAAGGCTATTTAAAAAAGCACTATTGAAATTGAAAGAATGGAAGTTGCACTAAACCAGTAATCTTCTTTCATATGACTTTTGGAGCAGAAGCTATCACAGTTTTAACGTCAGATTCCCAAACTACTCCACTGCTCTGCCGGAAAACAAATGTAACCTCAGGATGGCACCCTCAAACTTGGGTCCGCGACTAGATATTACTATCTGCTTTATGGCTTGGGCAGGGTTACCACATTTGCAGCCAGGTGACGTTTTGAGGTGCCACTTGTATATCAGAAGACCACATTGGCCATGTGCAGCCCGTATTCTATTGAGGGTTATTCATATGCACTGGGCAAAATTGAAGCCTGGTTGGCTCCAATCCAATATTTCAACAATGTGTTTATTTGGGAGGGCATTTTCTGCCCTCTTGTGTTTCCTTTCTTTGGGTTTCCTTTGGGTTTCATCGGTATAATGGAGTTACAGATGTTTGATTCATATCCAGAAGGATCTCCATAGAGCCATGTGGGCAGCACGGTAGCATTGTGGATAGCACAATTTCTGTACAGCTCCAGGGTCCCAGGTTCGATTCCGGCTTGGGTCGCTGACTGTCCGGAGTCTGCACATCCTCCCCGTGTGTGCGTGGGTTTCCTCCCGGTGCCCCGGTTTCCTCCCACAGTCCAAAGATGTGCAGGTTAGGTGGATTGGCCAAGATAAATTTTCCTTAGTGTCCAAAATTGCCCTTAGTGTTGGGTGGGGTTAGTGGGTTATGGAGATAGGGTGGAGGTGTTGACCTTGGGTCGGGTGCTCTTTCCAAGAGCCGGTGCAGACTCGATGGGCCGAATGGCCTCCTTCTGCACTGTAAATTCTATGAAACAATTCTGTGTAGTGAGCTGTGGGGGGTGTGAGGGGTGGTAGTCTTGAAGGTCTCTGTGGATGGGGGGGTCCAAGTGCTGCTAATAAGTTATTTCTCTGTGTTGCTGCGTCCCATCAAATGAAGGGAAGGACAATATTTGAGAGCATTGGCAACAACTGAATTGGAGTTGATCACAAGAGTTCCAGAGATTATTTTCATTACTGAGTGAAGCTGTGTGTCAGTGAGTTTGATATGATGACGAGGCCCATATGGGTGCACAGAATGTAGCTTCTGAGAAGAGCAGAGCTACACCAGAAGTGCAGAGGATGGTGGATTTGCACCCCAGCTTATGGCTGATGTTCACTCATATCATGGTCTTGTCGTCTGTCTTTCAGAGCTGGCGATGGTTAAGTTAGAGTGATCAAAGGTCACTCCGCAATGGGTGGGAGTCGGGAGGTGCCACACTTGGTCCCCACAGAAGGTGACATTTAGGGTGTGTGCCTTGTAATTTAAGGTGTAATGCAGAGACAATGGAGACTGTGGGTTCGATTGCAGTCTCCATTTAGAGTCATATTTGGACATTGTGGGCAAGTCAGAGTTTGGCCTGACTTCCATATCCTGGAAATAGTTTCCCCGAGTTGACAAGGCAATATCATTGGCATAAATACATTTTCATGATGCTGTGGGCATGTCACGTATAAGTGTTGGTGCCAGGATACTGCTCTTGTGTGGAGACCTCTGTTGAGCACTCTTGGTAATCGGGCTAATTCTAATGAGCCTATCCAGAAGGTTTAAGTTTGCATAGAGCAGTGAAATGAGCCTGTAGCTCCCAGTGACCTGCTGACTTTCTGGATTTTGACGGGGCTATTACCATTGCCAGATTTGGGGAATGGGGCCATTCTCCACCATAGTTGAGAAGAGTACCAGTAACCATTGTTTGGCCAGTGGGCCAAGGCCGTGTAGAAATCCAATGGGATAGCATCCATCCTGTCAGCTGGGCCCTTTTTTGGTTGCTAGGCAGCATCTACTTCCACAAGAGTGTCCTGACAGTGGGGAAGACGCTGGACAATCTGCTATCACTTACAATATTTTTCTTGACCTCCTGTTGGTGTTTTTTATTCCGGGACCCCTTTGAGTTGGCCAGTAGTTTGGCAGCAACAGCATTTGCATTTACCTGTGGGTTAGCAGGCTCTGCTGGGTTTGCTGTTCCAAGTTTCTTCTGGGAGTTCCAGGCCTGAAATCTTCAGTTCACAGTCCAGCCAGCTTTGTTGTCTCATTGTCCAAAGATTCAAGTAATGCTGTAGTTGCTGCTGGATTTCTAGTTTGCTGGTTATTGTTGAAATCACAATCAGGACTCCAACAAGGAGATGTACTGCTTTCTAAAACCTCAAGGGAAGTTATTTGCTGCAGCAAATGTGAACCTTGGTTAGGCCACACTTGAATACAGAGTCCAATTCAGGTCAGTATGTTAGAAAAAGAATATGGAGGCACTGGAGAGGGTGCATGGACAATTTACCAGGGTGGGACCAAAAATGTATGGAGATACATTTCAGGAAAGGATAGAAAGGCTGGATCTCTTTTATCTTATGGGAGGAAGAAACAATGCTGAGGATGCCCTACTAGAATGAAATGAAATGAAAATGGCTTATTGTCACAAGTAGACTTCAAATGAAGTTACTGTGAAAAGCCCCTAGTCGCCACATTCCGGCGCCTTGTTCGGGGAGGCTGGTATGGGAATTGAACTGTACTGCTGGCCTGCTTCCAAAGCCAGCGATTTAGCCCTGTGCTAAACGAGCCCCCAGAGGTCCTTAAAATTATCAAACGGTCTTGATAAGAGTAGATAGGAACAAATGTTTCTTCTTTTGTGCTGAATTCCATTGAGGGCCATTGATATAAGACAGTCACCAAGCAATCTGATAGGCAATTCAGAAGAACCTCTACATCCAAAGAGCGTAGTAATTTGGAACTTGCTATCAGAGGGAGTGGGCAAAGTGAATACGATAGATACATTTAAGGAGAAACTGAACAAGTAGATGAATGAGAAGGGTAGAGAGTTACAATGGTGGATTTAGATGAGGAAAGCCGGAAGGGGGTTTGAGTGAGCATAAACACCAGCAAGGACTGGTTAGGCCAAATATCTTGTTTTTGTGCCACATGTCCTACGTAATCCCATGTAAACATGGAACCTGGGATAAAGTGATGAAAGTGAGACCTGGGAACATAAATTGAAATTGGCAGAGCAGAAATAAAGCTTAGTTTAAAAGATTGGTGCAGTGGAACAAAAGGGGAATCTGGAAATGTTACATTACAGCGACAGAGGGGAGGAACACTTAGGCTGATTAAAGAGTAAGTCATTTGTTTATTTTTTAAACAGAAGCTATCCACATAATTTTAGTTCAAGCTATCAATAAACAAGTAAATATAAAAGACTAGAGGTGGCAGGGCAGGCTGTGCCTTGGTACTGCAATATGCAAGTGTTGTGAGCAGCGACTGTCCCGGATTCCCTCAACAGCAGGAAATGGTTCATTCTGAACCATTAGGAGTGTTTGGATAGTTTTATTCAGAGCATTGCCACACCACAGAGGAAAGCACAGGTTCAGGAAGAGGAGGGCATGGATGATAGGAAGCTGGGTAGCAGGGACCCAGGAGAGATAAAGAAACATTCCAGTAATAGCTGTTAATCAGGAGGTAGGACTGAGAGAGGAAATTGGTGAAAATACAATCACCAGGGAAGTGGTACTGAGCAAACTGAAAGGGCTGACAAGTTGGCGACCCAGAGGAAAGGGAGGTCACCGGGGTGGAGATCGGCCGTGGGCAAGGAAGTGACAACCCGCTTAGTTACGGTTCCCCGTGACTGTGTGTCAACGTCCCACCACAACACTCTTTTGTTACTCTTCTGTACTGCTGCGAAGTCTACAACAGTTGCACCGTCGGTACTTTCCTTTCTTTCTTTTGTCTAACCTAATATAACTAAGCACTGTTTCTTTTTAAAACCCCACTCCTGGTACCATATTTTGTTACTCTTCTGTAGTGTGTTGGTTACACCACTGAACATAACATACGTTACTCAATCCAGTTGCTGATGAGGTTTTCTCTATCTTGATGAAAAAGTTGATCAGAAATAATGAAAGGTTATTGAGTAACTAATCAATAACTAATCAACAATTTTGTGAGTTCTTTACTTTAAGATTATATTAAGTAGTAAGGTTACAAGATCAAAATACAGTAGCTATGTTTGACTACATTAATCACTCTGAGCTAAATCTATGCTCCTGCTCTTGTTACAGGTACAACCAAAAAGAGAGAGAGGAACAGCCTGAGTCTGGCTTTTATAGCTATTAGTGCTGGCCCTCTAGTCATCTTCTGATTATACATTAAACCCCTTATGTATATGCACATACAGAGATCACAACAAATGCCACCCCCACACCACCCTCGCCATCAGCACCACTCACTCCTCACCATGCCCACCTTCACCCCCACACCACCCTCACCACCCCCACACTACCCCCACTCCCCCCCATCCCGTGGTCTAATCATGCGTCTTGCCTTGTGTCTTGCAGGACCCGCTAGTGATAAGGTGGGTCCGTCAGATGCCCCCTTCCCCCAGCCAACAAAGAAAAACAGTAACCCCTTCCCCCAATACAAAAACAATAAATTAACAACAAGAAAAATAAATAAGCGTAAAACCATGAGAACAAACTTGACCCTCTCCAGTTTAATGTACCCGGCCATGTCGTTGATCCAGACTTGGGGGCTTCGTGTCCCTCCACTGCAAAAGAATCCTTCGCCGGGCTACTAGGGACGCAAAGGCCAGAATACCGGCCTCTCTCGCCTCCTGCACTCCCACCTCCGATGCTACCCCAAAAATAGCGAGCCCCCAGCCCGGTTCCACCCTGGAGCCGACCACCTTGGACAAGGTCCCCTCCACCCCCTTCCAGAAACCCTCTAATGCTGGACATGCCCAGAACATGTGGGTGTGATTCGCTGGGCTCCCCAAACACCTGCCACACCTGTCCTCTCCCCCAAAGAACCGGCTCAGCCTGGTCCCAGTCATATGCGCCCTATGCAGCACCTTTAGTTGGATTAGACTAAGCCGTGCACAAGAAGAGGAGGAATTCACCCTCCCCAGGGCGTCCACCACATCCCCTCTTCAATCTCCTCCCCCAACTCCTCCTCCCACTTCTCTTTCACCTCCTCCACCGAGGCCTCCTTCCCCTCCTGCATCACCTGATAAATTCCAGAGATCCTACCCTCGCCGTCCGACGTCCCCGAGAGCACCCTATCCTGAACCCCCCTTGGTGGCAATAGCGGAAACTCCACTACCTGCCGCCTAACAAACGCCCTAATCTGCATATACCTAAAGGAATTCCCTGGGGGGAGACCCCACTTCCCCTCCAACTCCTCTAAGGTCGCAAACTTCCCGTCTAGGAAGAGGTCCCCCATCTGCCTGATACCCGCCCTGTGCCAACTCAAAAACCCTCCATCTATCCTCCCTGGTACAAACCGGTGGTTCCCCCGTATCGGGGACCAAACTGAGGCCTTCACTTCCCCCCTATGCTGCCTCCACTGCTCACAGAGTTTGAGGGTAGCCACCACTACTGGACTCGAAGAGTATCTTGCCGGGGGGAGCGGCAACGGGGCCGACACCAGCGCCTCTAAACTCGTGCCCACACAGGACGCCGCCTCCATCCTCATCCATGCGGCTCCCTCCCCCTCCATCACCCACCTACGATTCATTGCCACGTTCGCAGCCCAGTAATACCCACACAGGTTGGGCAGCGCCAATCCACCCACCACCCTGCCTTGCTCCAAGAATACCCTCCTCACCCTCAGGGTCTTCTGCGCCCACACAAACCCCGTAATCCTCCTGTTAACCTTCCTAAAGAAAGCCTTTGGAATCATAATGGGTAAACACTGGAAGAGAAACAAAAACCTCGGGAGCACCGTCATCTTAACCAACTGGACCCTGCCCGCTGGGGAGAGTGGCAACACATCCCACCTCCAGAACTCCTCCTCCATCTGCTCCACCAGCCTCGTGAAGTTTAAGCTATGCAGGGCCCCCCAGCTCCTGGCTATCTGGACTCCCAGGTATCTGAAGCTCCTCTCTGCCCTTTTCAGCGGGAGCTCCCCTATCTCTTTCTCCTGGTCCCCAATATGCACCACAAACTTCTCACTCTTCCCCACATTGAGCTTATAGCCAGAGAAGTCTCCAAACTCCCCCAGGATCCTCATCACCTCTGGCACCCCCCCCCCCCCCCCCCCCCTGCCGGATCTGCAATGTACAGCAGTAAATCGTCCGCATTCATACTGACCCTGCCCAACAATTACAATATGCTGAAATACTCAGGCCAGGCAGCATCTGCAGAAGGGAACGGTTAATATTTCAGGTCAAATGACCTTTCACCAGAAAGGCAAGGGGCGGGGGCAGGAAGCACAAAAGAGAAGGTCAATGATAGGGTAGAGGGCAGGAATATGGGGTCTATTCACACCTCATCTAGATACATTTGTTTCTTTGCTATACCCATTACCTCGCTCTTTGGCTGCTATATCATGAAATCTTTGTCATTTAATCTCCCCTGCTCTCCATCCCATCACTAATTTTTGCATTCATTTCAGATATCCAACATCTGTAGTATTTTGCTTTTGTTATACACTCAATGCCCGTGACAACAAGAAGAAGGACTGTGGCATTACAGCCTTAATGCAGAACAAAGCACAGTGGCTTAGAAGGCTGTCCAAAAGGCGGTGGGGGAGACCATCGAGGCTCGTTGTCTCACTGAAATAAAAACAGAAAATACTGGACAATGTCAGCACATCTGACAGCAGCTGTGGAGGGAAAAAGGAGCTAACGTGAGCTTTGACAAAGAGTCATCCAGACTCGACACATTAGCTCCCTTTTCCCTCCATAGATGCTGTCAGGCCTGCTAAGATTGCCCTGTATTTTCTGTTTTTGTTTCAGATTCCAGCATCCGCAGTAATTTTATCTCATTGAATAACTTGGGCAGCTCCCAATCAATTAGGTGTTGTCGTGCTGCCTTACTTCAAAGGGTATGTGGAGCTTGAGTGTCATCTCTTAATAGGTGGGTTGACAATCTACACACCAGGCAAGAAACTCAACAAAGATGACACCAGTTTTTTGCATTACAAACTGGAACATAAGGACCATGTGCCCTGGCCTTACAGGCGACCTTCTGCAGGTCTTGCAAAACAGCTGTGAACCTAAAAGCTCAATGTGAACATTGCTGCACTGCAGGAAACTAGGCTCATTCAAAGTGTATCCGTTCATTTTCCTGGCAGCGGAAAGCTCATGCAACAACATGTGACCATGTAGTGAGTTTTGCAGTAAAACAAACTCTACTCATGACGACTGAACCCCACTCCCCGCCCCTTGTAAATGCGCGTGGGTCCAGTTAGCCTCATGTGCATGTACATCTATGCCCTGACATTCACTCACCTTGACCCCAGATGTCAATGATCCATTCTGTGAGACACTTGACATTGCCTTCAGTAGGATTCTCAGTGCGAAGGGACTTTATCTTCTGGGAAACTTCAACACAAACATTGCTGCTGACTACATAATATGCACAGGGCATCAGGGGATTGGCAAGGTGAACAAACAAATAGACAGAAGTACCTGGACTCTGATGAACAACTACTTTCAAATCAAGCCATACCACAAGGAGCCCTGGAGACACCCGAGACCATGCCACTGGCACCAGCTAGGCCTCATCATCAGCCGTGCCACCCTCAACAGTATCCTCATCAAATTGCAGCTAATCACAGCACTGAATAGAGGAATGTAAAAGAATTAAGAAAGTGATGCGCCCATCAGCAACCAAATCAGCTTCCTAGAAGACAAGGACAGTTGTCCATGGGGAGTTTGAACATTCTCCCCGTGTCTGCGTGGGTCTCACCCCCACAACCCAAAGATGTGCAGGGTAGGTGGATTGGCCCTTAATTGGAAAAAAAATACTTCGGTACGCAAACAAAAATGTTTAATTAGTGAACAGTAGTGGCCTGGGACCCATTGGACCAGTTTTGGTGAGGCACAATGAATCTAGTTGTTTGGTTTTTTTGGTGAAGGGAAGGAGCTATCCGAGGGGGCAGGTAGTCTGTACACTGGAGGGAAGGACAGTGGTCTTAAGTGAACATGTACTCCCTGAATTGGTACGACGTAAACTTTATGAGGCGTTTGCTGTTGCAATACCACCTCTAGACACTTATCAGCTGATTCAGGGGTGAGAGGGGGGGGCGGAATTTCAACTGTGTATTAGACCCAAAGCTGGATCACTCCAGGGCAAAGTCATTGGTTGCTTCAGGGATGGCAAAGATGCTTGCTGTGTTCATTGAGGAGACAGGAGGTGAGGACCCATGATGGTTTATGCACCCTGGGGGGGGGGGGGGGGGGGGGGGGGATGGAGTTCTCATTCTTTCCCCCAGTGCACAAGGTGTACTCTAGGATAGATTTCATGGTCATTGGTAGGACTCTTCTCCTCGGGGTGAAAAAGGTGGAATACTTGGCAGTATTTTTTCTGACCATGCTCCGTATTTGCTAGATCTAGTTCAGGAGATAGGCCGGACGCAGTGCATAGGACGGATGTTGGATGTATGGCTTTTGTCAGGCATTGGTTTCTGTGGAAACATTTTGAGAGCCATAGGGGAATATCTGGAGTTCAATGAGAATTGGATGATCTCGCCCTCTGTTCTGTGGGAAGGGTTGAAGGCGGAGGGTAAATGATATCATATAAGGCACAGATGGATGGAGAGGCCAAGAAGAAGCGACAGATGTTAGTGGATGAGATACTGGGAGTAGACTGTGGGTCTGCGAGTGACCAACTCCGGAACTATTGGCATGCAGGAAAAAGCTGCAAATACAGTTTGACCTGCTGTCAACGGATAGGTGCGCCAGTTGAGGTGTTTGAAGGGGACGGTGTATGAGTATGCGGAGAATGCCAGCCACCCCTTGGCTTGTCAGCCAAGATAGCAGGAGCTGCTAGAGAAATTATCCAGGTTAGGGAAGCATTTGGACAACATCTTGGCGTTGAGGTTGGAATCCTGTCTCCCGGGGGTAGTTGGGGAAGACCAGATGGGATTTGTGAAGGTCCAAAAGTTGTCATCTAACGTGAGGTGACTTCTAATGTGGCTCTCACCCCAGCGTTTGGGTCAGAACCAGAGATAATCGTGTTGTTGGATGCAGAGAAAGTGTTCAATAGGGTTGAGTGGAGGTACCTCTTTACAGTTTTGGAGAAGTTTGGGTTGGGCCTTGGGTTTGTATTGTGGGTGCAGTTTTTGTCAGGGCTCCTTCTGCCAGCGTTTGTACCAATACCCATGAGTTCAGCTGCATAGGGGGACAAGGCAGGGGTGTCCTATGTCTCCCCTCTTGTTCGCATTAGAGATTGAGCCATTGGCTATTGCCCGAAGGGCTGTAAATAAGTGGAGAGGGATAGTTAGGTTTAGGGTGGAACATGGGGTGTCCTTGTATGTGGATGATCTTTCCTATATGGGAGGGATCCGGGTCCAATGGGATATAATGAACATATTGAAGAACTTTGGCTCCTTCTCTGGATACAAGTTAAATTTAGGGAAGAGTTGAGTATTTTTTGGTCAACACTTCGGGAGGAATGCCGGTCTTGGGGGGCTACCTTTCCACCTGGTTGGGACTAGCTTTCGCTAATTGGGAGTCCAGGTGGTTCGGGATTGGATGCGACACCGCAAACTGAATTACACCACCCTAGCGGGTAGAGATAAGGCTGACCTGCACAGGTGGGTTAGCCTTCCAAATGTCCTTGGAGGGCTGGGTTCAATCCATCAAGATGAATATTTTACCCAGATTCTTGTTCTTATTTCAGTGTCTTCCAGTATTTTTACCCAAGTCATTTTTTCAGGGGATTGAGCGGCTTATATTGAGTTTCATATGGGTGGGGAAACCCTGAGAATACAGAGGGAGGTCCCACAGAGGGATAGACAGTCAGGAGGACTTGGCGTGCCAAATTTGATGTTTTATTACTGGGCCGCCAACATGTAGAAGGTGTTGGGGTGCTGTGGAGACTCGGGGTCTACCTGGGTGCAAATGAAGTCTGGGTCATGTAGAGGGTCCAGTTTGGGGGCGCTGGTGATGGTGTCTCTGTCATTTACTCTGGCAAAATATTCGTCAAACCCGGTGGTCATCTCCACTCAGTATTTCAAGTTGGGGTCAGTGTCAAGGCTGGCCCCCATTTGTATGAACCACTTGTTTGAGCCAGTGCAGTTGGATGCCATCAACCTTACTGGAGAGAATCTTATCTTGCACAGGGTCAGAAGAGGGTAGTACGTCTGGCATTTCTGGATGAATTTTGGGGGAAGATCAATGGAAGGGGTAAAGGCCAAATGGGAGGAGGAGCTGGGGCCTATATTGGAGGAGCAGGAGTGGAATGAGGCTCTTTGAAGGATAAATTCCATGTCATCTTGTGCAAGGCTGAGCTGATCCTGCTCAATGTACTGTTTACAAAGAACAAATAAAAGTACAGCATAGGAACAGGCCCTTCAGCTTTCCAAACCTACGCCGTTTGGGGCACACCTCACTAAAGCCAGAATGAGTACTTTCTTTGTGGGGATTGAGGACAGGTGCGAGCGTTGCTCGAGAGGGCCCACGAATCACATGCACATGTTCTGGTCCGGTCCCAAGTTTGTGGAATTTTGGGTCTCTTCTTTTTCAGCACCATATCAGCAATTTTGAACATTGAGCTGGAACCGTCCTTTAATGACTATACTTGGGGTATTGGATCTGCTGGAGCTGCGGATTGGTATGGGGGCAATTGTCCTGGCCTTCCCCTCACTGATTGCTCAGAAGCGAATCCTGAGGGGCTGGTGACGCCACCTAATGCCTCAGCGTGGCTTGATGACTCAATGCGGTTTTTGCACCTTGAGAAGGAAAAATACACCATAAGGGGGTCAATTGAAGGGTTCTACTGGAGATGGCAACCATTTATATTGAATTTCAAAGAATGGGTCACTATTAGCTGTTGGGGGTGGGGGGGGTCGTTGAAGGAGGTTTGATTTGCTAGATTATTGTTTTCGGGTTTTTTTAGTTTATTGTTTGGATTTTTGTATTTTTTGTATTTTTTGGTGTAAAATGACAAACGTTTAATAAAAATAGATTTTTAAAAGCTTTGTTCAACTTGGTAAGACTATGTAAAGACCAAAGTATGTTAACTCCTGCTGTTTGCTGATGTCACCCCAAACTGAAGTTTATTTGCAGCAGCTTGTAGATCAGTTCTCCCAGGTCTGCAAGTTCTTCCAGGCCTGCAAGGGATTTGGACTGACAGGAAGACCAAGGTTATGAATGAGTCGGCAGAAACTCCACCTGCCATCAACATCAATCAACTCATTCAATCACCTCACCCTTATTGGTCGCGATAGCTTCACATACTCGGGATCAACAATCACATGCAACCTGCCCCATTATGTCAAAATCAACGCCAGGGGCTTCGGCCCATCGCGGGTCGGAGAATCGCCCAGGGCCGGTGTCAATCCCGCCCCCGCCGTGTCCCGAATTCTCCGGTTGGCGGGCCCCCCGCGGCGATTCTCCGGCCCGCGATGGGCCGAAGTCCCGCCGCTGTCAACCCTCTCCCGCCGGCGTGGATTAAACCACCTACCTTACCGGCGGGAGCAGATGGCGCGGGTAGGCGTCGGGGTCCTGGGGGGTGCGGGGCGATCTGACCCTGGGGGGTGCCCCCACGGTGGCCTGGCCCGCGATCGGGGCCCACCGATCGGCGGGCGGGCCTGTGCTGTGGGGGCACTCTTTTTCTTCTGCCTTCACTATGGTCTTCACCATGGCAGAGACGGAAGAGACCCCCTCCCCTGCGCATGCGCCAGGATGACGTCAGCAGCCGCTGACACTCCGGCGCATGTGCGGACTTACGCCGGCTGGCGAAGTCCTTTCGGCACCGTCTGGCGTGGCGCAAAGGCCATTCATGCCAGCCGGCGGAGCGGGAACCACTCCGGCACGGGCCTAGTCCCTCAATGTGAGGGCTTGGCCCCTAAAGGTGTGGAGACCTCCGCACCTTTGGGGCGGCCCGACGCCGGAGTGGTTCATGCCACTCCAACACGCCGGGACCCCCCGCCCCGCCGGGTAGGAGAGAATCCCGGCCCAGGTTTGCAAAAGCCATGGGTGTTATGTCAATGTTGAGAAGACGTGTGTGAAGCAACAGCAAACTAATCAAAAATACAAAGCTTTGCATGTACCATGCTGGTGTTCCCAGCATCCGCCTTCAAAAGAACAATAATAATAATCATCATCTTTATTATCACAAGTAGGCTGACATTAACACTGCAATTAAGTTACTGTGAAAAGCCCCTAGGCACCACATTCCGGCTCCTGTTCAGGGACACAGAGGGAGAATTCAGAATGTCCAAATTACCGAACAGCACATCTTTCGGACTTGTGGGAGGAAACTGGAGCACCCAGAGGAAACCCATGCAGATACAGGGAGAACGTGCAGACTCCGCACAGACAGTGACCCAAGGCAGGAATCGAACCTAGGACCCTGGCGCTGTGAGGCAACAGTGCTAACCACTGTGCTGCCGTTTCACATGGCCATCCTATGCAAGCCAGGAAAAGTGAACAGCTTCCAACTCGGCTGCTTCAGACAAACATTAGGTGTTTCCTGTCGGGAAAGTGTGCCAAATATGAAGGTATGCCAGTGTGCACGGATCCCCAGTATTTTTGCCCTCTGAGTCATCTGTGACTTAGTTGGCTGGGACATGTGATCTGAATGGATGACGACTGCATTCCCAAAGACATGTTCTAGGATGAGCCTACTATCAGCACAAGACCAACAGATTACCCATGTCTGCAATACCAGGCGTCCGCAAATAAGATCTCAGGATCGGGATCAGAGTTGGTTCATGGGAAGTCCTTGCTGCTGGCCGGAATGCCTGGAGATGAGTCATCAGGAAGGGTGTGGAAAGGCAAGGGATAAAACAACCAGGAAGCAGGAAAAAAAACACCCCAGTGGCGGGTTTAATTCATGTTTATTCCCTTAATTTCCCTTTCTTTTACATTTGCCATTACATTTTTCATCCATGGATGGTTAATGGACGTGTGTCTTTAAGGCAAGCAGCCTTTATCTTTAATTCAAGCAGAAGAATCCAGAAGGCTGTGCTGGTTCAAAATGGAGTTGCAAACTGGTTGGCAACAGTGAGAGATATGGGTTGGGACCCGGTTTGATTAAGTTGGCTACTGGTCAATGAACTGGCCCAAAAGGTTGCTCTGACCAATAACAGATGGCGATTGGATCTTACCCAATTAGAATGCTTTTTAGAGTCCCAAGGCTTCAGTTTGATCCTGGCAGCCCAAGGAAGGTCCTACTATCCTGTCCCCACTATTTGTTTTCCAGAAAAGCTCTATGGGCTGTGTTTCTGAACTGGCAGAGAGTCTGGATCAATCTATTTACAGGAGAACCATTAAAGGCTGTGCAAGCAAAGTCCAGAACCAACCAACTCTCTCCAGAAAGGCAAAGACAGAACCAACCAACTCTCCCCCCAGAAAGATAGAGGCCTGAATACAAACCATGAAATGTAAACAACGTTTGGAGTGAAGTAAGGTGCCTCTCCAGGAAGCACTGAAATTGAAGCCAGCAGCCAGTCAAAAATATAGACCCTGAAGCAGGCTTACCCCAACTTACACAGCACAATGAGACTAGAAGTGAAATAACTGACAGTAGTAGCTCCAGTGGCAGACTTGACATATAATTCTCAATCTAATCATCTATAACAGTAATAAAGATTTATTTATAATGTATAGTATGGTTCAAATAGAAAGTCACATATTCATTCAATAAATAAGTCTCATGTTCACCAAGCTAAATACAGCATATTCTGTGAACCATTTCATTTGTCTAACAGTTGGTGGACTTAAATAGGTAGAGTACCAAACAAACAAATCAAATCTATTACAAAATACGTTGAGCTGGTTTGCATTCAATTGCATTAAACTTATGGGTATTAGCAAAAGTCCTATTAGATTACTAGAGGTTGTTTTCATCAGCAGCAATATTGATGTGTTGTGTCGATCCTACTTACCTGGGAGAATGCTGTAGTATGCTTTGTCTAGGCAGTAATCTGAATGATGCTATTAAGTTACAATTTTGATACAGCCAACCTTGTCAGAGAGTGCCAAAAGGAATTGCAAGAATTTTAGTCAATACCTGAAAATTACTCCTCTGGTGCTCTTGGCTTCAATAGGAAATATCAACTCAACTCCACCCAACCCCACCCACTCTCTCCAACTAGTACCTGACTTTGTAACTGAATTTACAGTTCAACGGAAGGAATGTGACAACACCCCATAAAATGGTTAGCATTTTGTAATTTGTTTATTATTTATTAGCTAATTTCATGAAAAAGGACATTGTGAACTACCTTATTTCTATTCAACACCAATGATTAAATTGGTTAATTGCAAAGTGAAAATTATTATAATCAGGTCAAAAAATGAAGAGTGATTCTATCCAGAAAAAAATTGGAATCAAAATAAGGTACAACAGGCAGATTGTTTCAACTGCTTAGACCCTGGTTTATTGTGATACAAAATAATAATTTATCCATTTGAGCGGACAGGAAAAAATTGCCTTGTCATACAAAACGGCATTTGATTAGAAATTCACAGTGCAAGTGTTTACATTTACACTGTAGATTAATTTAATATCTTAAGAGGCAACACCTTCCATGTCATGATATGATTATTTACTTCTTGGGTCCCCATCCAAAATGTGAATCATCTCATTTATCTGTCATTCTTTTTATACAGTGAACCAGGAGGGCATTTCTTCGGGACAACAATAAAAGGGCGGCATGGTGGCACAGTAGTTAGCACTACTGCCACACAGTGCCAGGGAGCTGGATTCAGCTGCGGACTCGGATGACTGTGTGGAGTTTGCAATTTCTCCCTGTGTCTGTGT
The DNA here is from genome assembly GCF_902713615.1 of Scyliorhinus canicula. Lineage (NCBI taxonomy): Eukaryota > Metazoa > Chordata > Chondrichthyes > Carcharhiniformes > Scyliorhinidae > Scyliorhinus > Scyliorhinus canicula. The sequence goes on from NC_052147.1 coordinate 182,013,135, forward strand.
GGGTTTCCTTCGGGTGATCCTGTTTCCTCCCACAGTCCAAAGATGTGCAGGTTACATGGATTGGCAATGCTAAATTGTCCCTTAGTGTCCAAAAGATTAGGTGGTGTTACTGGGCTACAGGGATAGGGTCAGGGCATGGGCCTAGGTAGAGTACACTTTCCCAGGGTTGGTGCAGACTCGATGGGGCGAATGTTCGCCTTCTACACTGTAGAGGTTCTATGATTCTACAAACGGTGAAGACATCTTTTGTGTGCTACTATAATAAGTGTGTACTGGCTCTTTATAAATTAATTCAAGATTTTGCAACAACAACGCACAGGAAAATATTCAATTTAATTTAAAGTAAATATGATCATAATCAATTCTTAAAATTTATTCTCAGGATGTGGGCAGCACTGATAAAGTCAACATTTATTTACCTAAAGCGGTGTTGGTGGGCCATCTTTTTGCACTGCTTTAAGGGTTTGATAAAACTGAGCCTCTTGCTTCAGAGGGCAGTTAAAATTCAAACAGTGGAGTGTATATAAGTCAGATCAAAGAGGAGCAGAAAGTTTCTTCCCCTAAAGGACATTTATGAACCATTTGTGTTTTTGTGACAATCTAACTGCTTCATTATTACTTTTTTTGAAGCCAGCTTTTATTCCAGATATTTTTCAAATAGAATTTAAATTCTCAAACTGCCATGGCGGGATTTGAACTTATTTATTGATTGCATTATCAGTCAAGTTCTCTGGGTTATTAGTCTTGCAACACAAGACCTACACTATACCCGGCTGTTTAATTAAATGCTCATTTGTTCCCAATTACACTGATAAATATAAACCAGATGGTACATATAGTGTCACATCAATATAAAAGCACACCACATTCTTAGCATACACTGTATCAATAATGCACACTATATGCTTCAAAACAACAGGAAGTACACAGTAACAAAAGCTTGTATTTATGTAATGTCATTAACATAGAATAAATATCCCAATGTACATCACAGGAGCATTTTCAAACACAATTGGTTACTGAGTCACGCAAGAAAACATTGGGGCTGATGACCAAACGTTTGGTGAAAGAGGTAGGTTTTGACGAATGTCATAAAAGAGGAAAAAAAGAGACTGAAAAAAAAGAGGGTGAGGGAGGGTTTTCGAGGACTTAGGACCTAGACAGTTGACTGCCAATAGTAGAGTCATTAATATTGGGATGCAGAAGAACTATGGCTGAGGCAGCTATTTTTAATAGGAATAATCTATTCCAAAGGAAGAGATGAGGAAGTAAAGTTCAAGGCGTCATATCGTCTGACTATTTTCACAAAATGACTGCATACGGGTTTGATTTACTCATTTGGAAAGCTGAGATAATATAAATAGTTATATATTTCACAATTTGTGTCAGCTGGACACATGAAACAACATCAAAAATCCAAAAGATTATCAAACATGGCTCTGAAAAGAGGAGGGGGGAATTGCTGAATTTGAATGGGTGAATTCATCAGAAAGTTTGACAATTAGTGTTTGAGCTTGTTAGACTTTATGACAAATCTACGGCCTTTTGGAAGACACAATTTTATTAATTTTTTCTTTCATTGAAAAATTTAAAGTGCCCAATTATTCCCCCCCCTCCCCCCCCCCCCCCTCCCCCCCCCCCCCCCCCCAATTAAGGGGCAATTTAGCATGGCCAATCCACCTACACTGCACATAGTTGGGTTGTGGGGTGTGAAACCCAGACAGACACGGGGAGAATGTGTAAACTCCACACAGACAGTGACCTGGGGCCGAACCCGGGTCCTCGGCGCCATGAAGCAGTAGTGCTAACCATTGCGCCACCGTGCCGCCCAACACAATTATATTTTTTAACTTTGATTTAAACTTGTGTAATTGTGAAATTTTATAAGATAGTTATGTCTTAAACTGTTTCATTAAATTCAAGGTAAAATGGGGCACATGGGCTGGGATTCTCTAAAATTCCGGCTAAGTGTTGACGCCGGCGTCGATGGGCCTCTTGGCCCAGTGATTCTGTAGCCCATGGCGGCGGAGTGGTCCATGAAGCTCCGGCTGGTGTACGCAGCCCTGCATTGCTCGCATGTGTCGCGGTGGCCGGCCGTGAATCTGCGATTGTGCGCGGCGGGCGTTTACGTGCCGGCACCGCGCCCCATGGCACGGAAAAAGGTAGCCCCCCCCAACAGATCGCGCGAGCCCGCCGATCAGTGGCCCCCAATCCAGGGCCTGGCCATCGTGGAGGCCCCGCCCGGAGACTGAGCCCCCCGCCCCTCACCAGGACAGCCAATGCAATTGCGGCACCGAGCTCCCGCCGGGAGGAACCATACGTGAACCATGCCGGCGGGAATCCGGCCTGTCGACTGCAGAAAATCACCGTGGGGGCTCTTTCAATGACCCTCGAGTGGCGCCGCGTCGACAGCTCACGCACGACTGCCGCCGATTCTCCGGTCACGTGAGAATCGCGTCCCAGCGTCGTCGGACCCGATCGCGGGTCTGAGGCCCCATTATCCACCCCCGTGCCGAGTGCCATTTCGGCGCAAAGGTTTAGAGAATCCCGGCCATAATCTGTGACATATACCTGTGTGCCCTGGTTACCATGGGTCTTAGGTCCAGTCCTATTGAAATCCAAATGCCAGCTCTCACATCTGGACCTCACAAAGAAAGAAGCAGCTGACTTTACTGTGTGGAGCCTTACAGACTCTTCGGCTCAGATTCAACAATGGGTGTGAGAGGGAAACAGAAACGACCATGAGCGGCAAAGAAAATGGAATGCTTAGTTGCCTGTTGAGTAATGTTAAGTTGATGTGTTCAGGATTGTTTTGTTGCAGTAAATGTCTTAAAAATGTGAAATAATATTATGTGATCCTTTTGAGTCAGTCACTGGGAATTCAAATCTTTTTTAAAAATTCAAAACACTTGCTATCTCACTGCCTCACGTATATCTGCACATATTGATCTTACTTGTAAAATAAATCAATAAGGCTTGGGTTATGAAGTTGATTTATGTCAAGCAGAAAGAGATTGTTCATGGACTTTGCAATGAGATGATGCTGCACAGCTTTCCCCCAATATAATTCTGGTAGATAATTATGACGGTGAATGATTGCACCATGTCTGCCCTTAGGTAGATTAATAAGTTCAAAAAGGTTGATGGAAGAACTGACAAATCAGATGTAAACCTCAAATATATTGCAACCCAAAGGATTACCCAATTATGTACCATTGGCCAGTGGCCTCTCAAACCTAAATTAAGCAGATTCGAAACAGGGCATTTTTGGAGGAGACTTTATCCCATCAGTTAGGGGATATTTGAATCTAGGTTCCAGCAGAGAAAGCCCATGACAAAACCAATGTACCACCCAATTCCTGAGCTGGCTTTCTTTTTTTGATTCCTACTAAGAATTTGAAAACAATGATTCTTCCTCTGAATGACAAAAATGGATCAAAACAACTAACAGCCAGTGTAAGAATTATACCATCACTCGTTGATTGGAACTTTAATATATTTTAAATACAAAACTTTAGGTCCTATTTAAATCTTTTGGTTTCATTGATATATTTGTAAAGGAAGGTGCAAGATGAAAATATTAAATGCAAATATCCCTTGGTCTTCATCATAAAAATCCATGGAAGCCAAATAGTTGATCTCCTATATCATATGTAGAGATCAACTTAAGTAACTGGATTATTTATGCAGCTACCTACCAGCCATGAGTGAAGGGTTATTATTTTATATTGCATATAAAATAATTTGCAACCATCCTCTCAGGAACAAAGAACAAACATCTTTCAAAAACATTTTATGGGACATGACACCCCTCCACTTGTGGGTGAGTTCATAATTGGTGGGGGGGGGGGGGGGGGGGGGGGGGTGGGGGGGGGGGGGGGGGGGGGGGGTAGTGTGTCCGGGGGTATAAATAAAAAATAGGCACCAACCGATCAAACCATGAAATTAAGAGGAATTTCTTTACACAACGAGTGGTGAGAGAATGTGGAACTTACCGCAACCTGGGGTGGCTGAAGCAGATACTATTGATGTGACGCATTACTGAGGGGGAAGGGAACTAAGCCATGAGGGACAGTGTAGGAAGAGGTCATTAGAGTGGAAGGAAGCTCATGTTGAGTATAAGTTCTGGCACATACCAATTGTTTCTGCACTGTAAATTTGATATAACTCGGTCGACTTTTCTAAGCATTTTCAATCTAAGAGCTCTCTTTCCAACAGTAAATAAACAACATTTTATTGATTTCCAAATTTACAACAGCAATATCTTCACAGCAGAATAAATTCCTCGTGCATAAAAGTGTGTCTTTCTAAAAGGAAAATAACTTGCATTTATATATTTTAAAACACAAGTGTTATGGGCCAGGGTTTAGAGAACCCCAAAGTGTATCATGGAGTTCACCTGACCCACAACTTTTAATAGATTGTGGTATGGGGAGCACACGGCCCACTCTACAAGTGTGGTACTTCAGAAATGGAAAAGTTCTTTTTTAAAACAAAACAATGTTTATTCTATGAACTCAAGTTAACCTTTTTAAAACAAACAGTGAATATCTTAGCAACCATTAATTCAAATACGCCCCCCAAAGAATACAACACTAAGTAATCTGTATGCTGTTCTTTTAACATCCAAAAGACTTAACAAGCCTTTAGACAGAAGCACATCAGAGTTTATATTCAATACTGAGACCTTTTACAATTCTGGGTTCACCAAATGATCCATAGATAGCCTTTGGATGGCAGAGATCAACACTACATCTCTTTGTTTAAACTTCAGATGCAGCTCACTGAAAAACACAGACACACCCAAGCTTTTTCTCAAACTGAAACTAAAAAGCAGAAGTAGAGCTGAGCTCCACCCACACGCTGACATCACTCCAGTAACATGAGCAGCTCCATTTCTTAAAGGTACATTTATTAAACACCCGTTTCTTAAAGGTACTCTCAAATTACACATGCTATCATCTGACTAATCATTAATAACACAGTAGAGGACACATTACCAAGACACAAAAAAATGTCATTCCAAGATCAATCTCAAAATTGGAAGCTGTCCAGAGATAAAAAAAAGTAAAATAGATATAAATGGTGGCGCCTGGACTTTTGCAAGTGACGGTGAGGTTTACAGAATGGCAAATGATCTATCATATGGCTGTAGGTAAAGAAATGTATTAATTGTTTCATGGTGAAATCCTGAACACATGCAAAAAAGTCTTGTTATTTCACTGAATATAATCTAGTGTGAAGCTTCTGAAAAAGTTACTTTATTTGGTTATGGTAGGGAACAGTATATTTTGGGTCCCACCTGATCTTCCCAAACTGCAAACCGTTTGCAGCTCAACATGCAAATGGATGTCATTCTCTCGAGATTCTGTTTATCAGCACTAAGCAGAATGGAGGTTTCATTTTTCTCTGAAGGACGTAGTTCAGCGACTTGGTATCAAGGTGCCTGACATTGGGACTGAAACATCACGGGAAGTCAGAACTCCACCTATGTTGATGCTTTGCCGCAGTATTATCCTTAGAAATTTAACTATATTGATCTGAGCTCCTCCATTGCAGTGTCTGTTCAGCTAAACGGCCCTGTGAGACAATGATGGAGTGGGTAATGAATATCACTGTACTAGTAATCCTGATGCTCTGGATTTCGTGTTCAAGTCCCACCATAGCAATTAATAAATCTGGATTATAAACAGTGGCGGACTGGCCAGGGTGTCAGCTTGCCCGATGGCAAGTGGGCCCCTGATGAAGTGGGCCCCCTATATCAAATAAAAATGCAATAAAGAAACAAACACAGACAACTGTTTTAAAAATGAATAAGAAAAAAGAGAACAGGACACAAATAAGCAGTGCATGAAAAGGAACGAAACAGGGGAGGTAGTGGAAGGATGTGGAATAGGGGGGCCCGGGTCGGGCATAATTAAGGACATTCCATGTTTTCAGCAAGAGTGTGTGAATTTAAAGATAAAGTTACAATTCGTGATTTGAGATGGTCGGCAACTTCAAAGGATATTAAGCAGTAGTCTTGGTTCAGCCGGTACATCGGTCCGGGGCCCGGAGAGCCAAGAAGGGGCCCGTGAATCTCTGAAGGGCCCTTAAAAATTATAATTAATTAGATAAATAAATCTCCAACTTATTTCCTGAAATTTGTATTCTAACTTAATAAGATATAATTGTTTTTAAAAAGAGCAATACCAAATAAAAATGCAATAAAGAAACAAACAAATAATCACTCAGTGTATGAAGGAACGAAGCAGTGTTAAATGGATGTGAAAAGGAGTGGAGGGGGGGGGGGGGGGGGGGGGGGGGGCTGGTTCACCCGGGTCGGACATAGTTGGAAATCCACGTTTTCAGCAAGAGTGTGTGAATTTAAAGATAAAGTTACAGTTTGTGATTTGAGATGGTCGGCAACTTGAAAGGATATCAAGCAGTACATAGGGTCGTGAGGTCACCGAAAAGGAGAAGCGGTATCTTTGACCGTGAATCATGAGGTCAAAGATATTGAAGTGATAAGCCATGATCGGTAAACTCAAAGGGTTGCGACTTGTAACACTACACTGGTATCAAACTGGACATGTTAACTTTGGTCGTGGGACCATTCTTAATGTCTTACTATAGTCGGACCAAACTTCTAAGTTTCAACAGTTGTCTCAGTTGCTTGCTGGTGTGAACACTGGACAGTGGATTGTCTCCTCTTCTGAAGCTGCATAGGCCACAGTAGCATTGATTAATGAACATAGCCTATTGAAGTGTAAGTTATTTTATATTTTTTATCAAGTAGGGGTTTATCTGGCGTTCCTTCAAGTTATTCTTGCAATCATCAATATTCATTTTTCCCAATGTGGGCTATTTTTAATTAAGTTTTTATTTCAGGAATATTACCCCTACCAGCATGGAAAAGAAAAAGCATAAATCTGGGTCACTAAAACGCAAAAAACAAAAAGAAGCAGAAAGGAAGGAATCAGCCAAGCAATGCAGGCCTATTACAGAGTTTATAATACCACAAGCACAATCCACATCAATATCCAGTTCTGCAACAAATAATCAAGAAGCAAGAAACAATGCTCATGCTGATGATGCAATGACATGCGAATTACAAGAACAGAGAAGAGCTACTTTGAATGTAGAGACAAATACAAGTGCATCCATTACTAATCAACCCAGGCCCAATATTTCTTCTGGCTTCCTTGTTCCGGTATCTGTACTGCCTGTAGTTGCAACATCTGAACACATAGCTTCAACTAGTGACAGGGAATCAGATATTCCTTCAAGCATAAATGACTTGGTTTCTGAAGCACATCCTGTAAATGAACCTACGCAAGAAAATGAAAGATTAATTACTGGAATCTTCCAATATCCATCACAAGCAAAGCTAAAACATTTTGCTGAACATCCACTTCAGCCACTTGATGATCTGCCATTTGATGCTCGTTTGTATGAGAGGAAAATTATGAATGACTCAGTCCCAAGAAAATGGCTAACATATAACAAAGAAAATAGATCCTTATATTGTTCATACTGCTTAGCCTTTGAGTTTACCAACACTTGTAATCCATCACCCTTTGTGCGTGGCTTTAGTGACTACAGGTGTATTAGCCAGAGCTTGACTTTACATGAATCGACAACAACACATGTCAGAAATGCTCAGTAATATATCAGTGTGGTTAATGATGGCACCTTAGATAAATTTTTTGCAGCATCACTACTTAAAAGGAAAGAAGAAGTATTGAAGCAGAGAAGTATTGTCATGAGGATTATAGACATCATAAAGCTGTTAGGCAAGCAAGCACTTCCTTTTTGAAGTCACAGAAATGAATCGGCCTACACTCTAGATAATGAGGTTCTGAATCATGGCAATTTTTTAGCTACAGTGCAGTTGATGGCAAAATATGACCCCATTATGGCAGCTCACGTTTCTGCGGTGCAAAACAAGTCTAAACAAAGAATCAAACGATTAGAGCAACAAGGAAAGGCCATGGTGGACTTGTTACATACCTGAGTAAAACAACTATAAACATGTTAATCAAAATTCTGAAGAATATGATACAAGAAAGAATTAGTCATGAAGTTTCTCAAGCAAAATATTATTCTATTCAGGTTGATTCAACACAAGATAATTCATCCATCAATCAGTTTAGCATTATTATTCGGTGTGTGCTTAAAGGTATTATCTGTGAGCGACTACTTTCAGTTGTGCCAAGTAATGATGGTACAGGACAGGGACTTTTTGATCTATTAATTGAAACATTACAGCATCTTAAAATTGACCCCCAAAAATGTTGATCTGATAGCACAGATGGTGCTGCAAGCTACCATGGCCAGTATAATGGTTTACAAAGTAAAATTGCTGATGTGGCTGATCAACATGTTCATATATGGTGCTATGCCCATGTCTTGAATTTGGTGATAACTGAAACAACAAAATGTTGTGTGCCTGCAGTTTCTTTTTTCAATTTGCTCCAGAATATAGCAACTTTTGTGAAAGCATCATACAAGAGAATGGCTGTATGGATAGAAGTTGTTGGAAAACATCTAGGACAAGAAAAAATGAAATGATTAAAGCTAATTGGTGAGACCAGATGGTCAGGAAAATCCAATGCAGCAACAACTATATTTGGACGTTTTGATGATGCCGCTGCCAGTACTTTCGTAAATCTATTGACATGCTTATCAATGATACAAGATTCAGAAAAGTTTGATGCAAAAACAAAACATGAAGCAAATGTTTTACTTCAAAGTCTTCTAAAGTTTGAAACCATATTGACAGCATTTACTTACTTGTATATATTTGAAACTACAACCCCGTTATCAAGTTATCTACAGACAAGTGGTTTAGATATGTTTACTGCATGGAGTTTGGTAGATTCAGCTACAACAAAGTTGAAGGAACAGACAAGAACATTTGATAACGTTCACAGCAAGGCTTTGGAATTTGTAAATAAATGTAATTACAGGATTTCACAGATGAATATGGATGAAAATCAAACATTGGAAATTGATGCGTTGGAAACAGCATTGCCAGTTAAGAGGCAGAGGAAGAAGAAAAGAATGGCAGATGAGCTTATTGATGATGAAAGAAATTCCTCAGATTCTCTAGTTGATTTTCGAGTAAATGTGCTTAACCTAATAATGGATTGCATTGTCCAGTCACTAGAATCACGCTTTGTACAATACAAACAGTTGTATAAAGATTTGTCCTGCTTGGACCCAGCAAAGTTTAAAACTATTGCAGAGAAGGGCCTTGAAGATGAAGCATTGGAAGTTATTATTAAGCTGTTTCCACAAATCAACAAAGATCAAGTAATATTGGAATTGTTTTCTTTTGCTTCAAACTTTGATGTATTAAAGCTATTGCTTAATGATGGTGAGAATATGGATTCCAGTTGCAACAATTGTAAAATTTACAGCACTTGCCCATCGTGTGTACTAAAAATTCTGGCATCCAACAGACTTCATGAAAAGGCATATGATAACCTTTATGAACTTTATAAAGTCATCTGCACACTATCAGTTACTCAAGTCCAATGTGAGAGGACATTTTCAAAGCTAAAGATCATAAAGACAAGGTTAAGAAATTCGCTGTCTGAGGAGAATTTGGAATCATACATGTTGCTATCCATTGAAAAGGAATTGTTAGATGAATTGGATGCAGAAGCAATTATTGGCAGATTCGCACAATCATCTAGCGAACACAAACGATTGCTCTTAATATAGTGGACTGCATGCAATGCTCTATTGTGCTTTTGAACTATCTGTTAATGTGTAAATTGTGCAGTAAACTATTTAAAAATATCAACCAATTACTTAAAAAAAAATTTAAAATTTAAAATTCAATTATAACATTCTGTATTTACATTTGGTATCTACTGACAGTAATATGTACAGTACATGTACACTGTAATTACTAAGAAATACACATTTTTTTCCACAAAAATGTTAATTGTACACTTTTTTCCATATGTATTTTTTGAAAATTTTATTTATTCGTTATGAAAATTAAATGATAGCATTGTAGTTGTGGGTGGGCCCCTTTTGTCCCCTGGCAACCAATATTTTTAGACCCAGTCCGCCACTGATTATAAACCTAACCACAGAACTGGGGAAGGTCACTGTCTATGACCTTCCAGCCATTGTGAACTGAGGGGAGAGTAACTGTATAGACTCACTCAGGGCTGTATGATTCACATTGAATGTATACAGTGAATATTACATGTATCACAATTGTATAGAACACCTCAGAGTGCAACTTGATCCATGCAGACAACTTAAATACCCTTTCACAATCTGTAATGACCATTCTGAAATGTCTCTAATGTTTTGTTGACTGCATTGAAGCACTTCAAGAATGCATCATGAATGCAGTTTGTGGAGAACCTGAATATTATTGCATTTTGTGTGATGGCCATATTTAAATGTTTGTAATGTTCTTTCAGATATTTCACAAATGAAGTATATTTTTGTAAAAAAAAACTACCATCAATTGTTGTTAAAAAAAAGTCCAGGTGTATATGTGGCAGCATGGTAGCACAGTGGTTGACACAATTGCTTCACAGCTCCAGGGTCCCAGGTTTGATTCCCGGTTTGGGTCATTGTCTGTGGGGAGTCTGCACATTCTCCCCGTGTCTGCATGGATTTCCTCCAGGTGCTCCGGTTTCTTCCCGCAGTCCAAAGATGTGCAGGGTTAGGTGGATTGGCTATGCTAAATTGCCCTTAGTGTCCAACAAAAGGTGAGGTGGGGTTACGGGGATAGGGTGGAGGGTGTGGGGGTAGGGTAATGGTATGGACTAAGATAGGGTGCTCTTTCCAAGGGCCGGTGCAGACTCGATGGGTTGAATAGCCTCCTTCTGCACTGTAAATTCTATGATTCTATGATGTGACTCCAGACCCTACTAATGTATTTTAGAGAAGGACATGTCTGACCTATACGTGACTCCAGATCACAGCAATGTACTTGACCCTTAACTGCTCTCTGAAAGGACCAAGCAAGCCACTCAGTTCAAAAGCCAGCAGGGGTGGGCAATAAATACCACACTTGACATTGACGCCCACATCTCATGAAAAAAAAGTCACATCTAGGCTGCACAATGTGTTATTACACCCTTGCTGTTAACGCGTCAAACAGGATTTAAAATGTAGAAAACAAACAACTCTATTAAGTAGTCTTAACTTTGTACAGACCTGGAAAATGCGTAACGATGATTAAAGACGAGAAGTGAATTTCACTTGTTTCTGAAGGATAGCATTGGATTTCAGATGATGTACAGTACTGTATATAGGGTTATTTCCCAGGTAACTCTCAAGCCACTGACTGACGACCTCACCTGGACCTTGCTCCCAGCATTATTCAGGTTGAGATGCACTCAGCGTTGGGGTAGTACTGTGTAAATAAGCTTCTTTCCCTTCCCGAAAATAAAAGACCAGACCCCTGAAGTTTACTGAAGATTGAGTTACCCAATACTTTACCTCTTATTCAAAAGTGAGGCTTAGCTTGTTCAATCAGTTCGGTCGTGTTGGACTGAAGTCGGGGGGGTCGTTGAATACCTTATACAGTCACGGAAACCCGTGATTTGTGTCCCGACTGCTACACGTATCCCATGTAAAGACTGTGCATGTGTCGAATAGACCGCAGCAGTGCCCCTGTTTAGCCTGCGTTGCTGGGTCACAGTCAGCGTTGCTAAACACATGTGGTGCAATAGTGCATTAGTAATCTGTTCATAACCAGTTCCCCTAGACAGGTGCAGGAAGCTGCGGGGGTGGGAGGGCGTACTGAGAGGGCATGATCCGCCTTCGAATTTTCTTGCGTGTGTCTGATGAGGAAAGACAGCCACCCCCACAATTTGATGGTTTCACAACTCCGCGCCCAAAGTTTTCAAGGTTACAGGTGTTTTAATCCAAGCATTCCCCACAACAAAGGGGCCCAGCTATATAGAAATAATACAATGTCAATGGGACTTGAGGGCGAGGCCAACGTTTGGCATGGATCTCGTGACAATTTCTTGTTCAGAATAAGTATTTAGTGAGCAATCGTGTACATACAGTGCGTTAGCAATGAGAATGAACTTCGTTGAAGAAGTGCATACTTTTCTTTCGGGAGTTCCTTTGCCAGTCAAATTGACATGTCGTAAATACATCCAATGAATGAACAACGAGTCCCACTGCTCAACTCTGGAGATGATCTATGATTTATGCAGAAAATAACTAGGCGTGGAGAGCACTCCACCTAGTCTACAACACGCCTTAACTTACCCTTTGAATGTAATTACCCTCTGGCGGTTTAAAATCAGTTTTTAATGACCGACTTGTCAAGTTCCAACAACAACCACCTGTATGTATTCAGCGCCTTTAACATTAATTTTTAAAAGTTAGATTCCGCACAGAGGCATTCTAGTACAGCACAGGGCACTGAGTCACATCGGGGGAATGAGCTAAAGTTTAGTCAAAGATGCCCGTTTTAAGGAGTGTCTGAAGGTAGAAAAGGGAGGTCGTGAGGAGCAGGGAGGGACACCCAGAGACTGCCAGCGCTATTATTTCGCATATGCTGTTCCGTGTGCTCAATAGGCTGTGGTGACATGACATGAGCTTTGACATGACATGATCAGAGCTTTCATCCCTCCAACCCGCTGGCGTGGAGCCCTGGCAACCCGAGTTAAATTAAAATTCAAAAACGAATCATGTGTTGTGGAGATAGATCAGAAACATTGGACCCCCTTTTAAAAACTAAGTCCTTTTTTAAAATGAACATTCACTTCTGATTGAGCCGTCAGTTTGGTGTTAGTATATATATATATATATTTAGATACATATCTACATATAAAAGAGTACGATAATGTTAAAAGTTGCAGGAGATAACATGTTAAAAACAATAAAACAAGAGGCACACTCGTTACTCTTAGAACCTTCAGTAGCTTTGATATTTTAAATGCATAAGTGTTTATAAATAAGGATTAATACTATGAAAGTTACATCTAGATTATTTCAATTACATTTG